>NC_064646.1:433249221-433552252 GCF_023864345.2 Schistocerca serialis cubense
TGCCAATAGCATACCTTTCTCGTAATTGATCAAACTTATCGACACCACCCATTATTTTGTTGTATTCTGCCACAACTACAGGACAAGAAATCTCTGTACTAATACCAACCTTTTTTCTTTTCACTGTGGCTGTTTCTCATGGGTCATGAATTGAGGACAGGAAAGTGACTGGACAGTTATCCATCCATTTGACAGCAGAAATGGCTCCTTTTGTTTCAAACTGGAACTCTCCTCGTTCCAATTTTACGTTTTCCTTCATAAATTTGGGTAAATCAAAAGTATTTACCTTATACTATAGCTTTGAGGAAAAAATCACAAAATGTCACGCAAACAGCACTGAAAGGCTCCTCCACAGAGCAACACCCAGCTATAGAATGCCTCTGCGCGAAGGTACAGCAAAAACGGCGGGAACTTCCGATTGGAAGTAGTACCCTATACCGTTCGCTAGGTGGTAACACCGTACAGAGATGGGAACTGTGAATCCCGCGGGACTAAGAGCGAGTTCATTGTAGTGGGAAGCATGTTTCCCACGGCTCACGAAAAGGTTAAATAGCAGGTGGTCTTGCTTATACTGCTTCAGAGGTGGGATATTTCCTGCCTCTGGCATAGCCTCGGGGTTGCTCTCTTGCTGACTACCCTTATTTTGTTTTTACCATTGACGGCACGACTGCACTTTCAAGTTTTTTAACCTTTCCCCTTTTATCTTTCTGACTTTTCTGAGACGTCAGACTGCCACAGCGCAAACGTCTCTAGCTCGCTCTGCTACTTTCACGTTCTATATTGAACTCAGGTAGAGGTATGAAACGTCCCGAATTTTCTACTTGACACTTAATTTTCTAGCGTCCACAGCTCCACTCGTACTATCTCCAAATGACAATATGTAGACTCAAATAGCAATAGTGAACAACAAATAAAAAATGACAATCGATAAATAAACCCATAGCAACCGGAGTATCAACATGCAAACAAAAGCGCTAGAACAAACTCCTTTTCGGGTGCTATCGACCCGAAGATAACAGCAAGGTTAACGATGTGCGTCAGTAAGATGTTAGCGTAGAGAGCAGAAGCAGGTATTCCCGCAGTGGAGGTGGCCACGCTGTGTGTGACGGCGCTGCCGGTTGCGGTGTGTTGCAGGCGCGCTCCGAGGAGCAGGTGTCGGCGTGGCTGCAGTCTGCAGAGCACGTGTGGCTGGTGCACCGCGCCGGCTTCTCGGCCGCCCGCCGCTGCCCCACGCCCGCCGACAGCGACTCCGACGGCGACGCCGCCACCTCGGGCAAGCTGCGCATCTGCCTCGACGCCACCGGCGACACGCTGCTCGTCGACGAAGACGACGTCGAGAAGGTGAGTAGGAGGCGCCGCGCCTGCCTCAGCACCAGGGCCTTCAGCTGTGCAGAAGCCCGTTGTTATCAGTGTGGGAACTGGTTTACCGCACTGCAGGCGCATATCCATGGGCTAGAGGGCGAGGGTCGTTACGGGGTCATGACTCCACCCCACAAAATTCAGAATCACTACTAAACATAGATGTAAACAAATTAGTGCTTCATTGTTATTACACTACTGGCCATTAAAATTGCTACACCAAGAAGAAATGCAGATGATAAACGGGTATTCATTGGACAAATATATTATGCTACAACTGACATTTGATTACATTTTCACGCAATTTGGGTGCATACATCCTGAGAAATCAGTACCCAGCACAACCACCTCTGGCCGTAATAACGGCCTTGATACGCCTGGGCATTGAGTCAAACAGAGCTTGGATGGCGTGTACAGGCATAGCTGCCCGTGCAGCTTCAACACGATACCATAGTTCATCA
The DNA here is from genome assembly GCF_023864345.2 of Schistocerca serialis cubense. NCBI lineage: Eukaryota > Metazoa > Arthropoda > Insecta > Orthoptera > Acrididae > Schistocerca > Schistocerca serialis. The sequence goes on from NC_064646.1 coordinate 433,251,042, forward strand.
AGAGTAGTGACTGGCGTAATGTGACGATCCAGTTGCTCGGCCACCATTGACCAGACGTTTCCAATTGGTGAGAGATCTGGAGAATGTGCTGGCCAGGGCAGCAGCAGAACATTTTCTGTATCCGGTAACGCCCGTACAGGACCTGCAACACCGGTCATGCGTTATCTTGCTGAAGTGTAGGGTTTCGCAGGGATCGAATGAAGGGTAGAGCCACGGGTCGTAACACATCTGAAATGTCACGTCCACTGTTCAAAGTGCCGTCAATGCGAACAAGAGGAGACTGAGGCGTGTAACCAATGGCAACCCATACCATCACGCCGGGTGATACGCCAGTATGGCGATGACGAATACACGCCTCCAATGTGCGTTCACCGCGATGTCGCCAAACACGGATGCGCCCATCATGATGCTGTAAACAGAACCTGGATTCATCCGAAAAAATGACGTTTTGCCATTCGTGCACCCAGGTTCGTCGTTGAGTACACCATTAGGGCGTTCCTGTCTGTGTTGCAGCGTCAAGGGTAACTGCAGCCACGGTCTCCTAGCTGATAGTCCATGCTGCTGCAAACATCGTCGAACTGTTCGTGCTGATGGTTGTTGTCTTGCAAACGTCCCCATCTGTTGACTCAGGGATCGAGACGTGGCTGCACGATCTGTTACAGCCATGCGGATAAGATGCCTGTCTACTCAACTGCTAGTGATACGACGCCATTGGGACCCAGCACGGCATTCCGTATTACCCTCCTGAACCCACCGATTCCATATTCTGCTAACAGTCATTGGATGTCGACCAACGCGAGCAGCAATGTCGCGATACGATGAACCGCAATCGTGATAGGCTACAATCCGACCTTTATCAAACTCGGAAACGTGATGGTACGCATTTCTGCTCCTTACACGAGGCGTCACAACCACCTTTCACCAGGCAATTCCGGTCAACTGTGGTTTGGGTAACAAATCAGTTGGAAACTTTGCTCATGTCAGCACGTTGTAGGTTTCGACACTGGCGCCAACCTTGGGTGAATGCTCTGAAAAGCTAACCATTTGCCTTAACAGCATCTTCTTTCTGCCGGTTAAATTTCCCGTCTGTAGCACGTCATCTTCGTGGTGTAGCAATTTTAATGACCAGTTGTGTAAAATAATTCTGAGCAACTGTGGCAGGCCAAACGTGCGGATGAAAGTTACTCAGTCTGACAAAGAAAGTGAAGCATCCAAAATGGGAGGACTAAGTGAAATGAAGTTTCATGGTTCGAGAGGGTATTTGATGTTATTTCAGTGATTTCAAAATAGTATATCAGTAAGACATATCCGAGATTCTGGGACTTGGACAGAGTTGATGTCTGAGCTGGTTCCCCACTTTTTCTATTGGGGACAGATCTGGGGATCTTGCAGGCCATGAGAGTGCCTCAACATGACGCAGATAGTTCACAGAAACGTGTGTCATGTAGATGAACATTGTCCTGTTTAAAATGGTACCACTGTACTGTCACACTGCAGGTAACAAATAAAGATGCACGATATCCCCGACATACCATTGTGCCGTAAGAGTTTCCTTGGTGACTTGAAGTAATGCTTTCTGTTCGCGACACCACCTCAGATGAAGCCATTTGTGTTGTGGTGTTAACAACAGCCAATACATGAAATACTAATTCACAAGTCCTGCTGCTGCACTCTGACCAATGGTGTAAGATGGCACAGAATGTGACAGGGAGTCAATTTCTTCTCCTTTGGTGCCAGTGCAGGTGTAAAAGGGTGAAGATATGTGTGATGCACAATACAATGATCATCCGTTCTGGTTATCAGACATGGTCAAGCGGAATGTTGACAAATGAGTGCGCCTGCCGTCACATTGCCGTGCAGTCGTACATCACATCACTGTCATACCCAAATTCCCCAGAAGTGTAGATATTGCACAATTCAACCAGTCAACCAAATAACAACTCACAATGAGGGTCCTTTAATTCTGTCAGGCACTGGTTATGCTGTCTTACACAAGTATTCAGCATATCCATGTTCTTCACAGTGATCACTCCACATCTGATGCTGTTCACACACCCTTATATATCCTACCAGGCCTGTCAAAAACACTGATAGATTCTGGTATATACACTACCAGGCCTATGAAAAACACTGATAAATTCTGATGTCCGCTGTGTCACAGAGAATTGCAACTCTAATCATTTATGTATCCACCTATGATGTGTACATGCGAAAAGTCACATTGATATCAGACCATGTCTTCTGGGTGATTCACTTTTATTGTCTGACAGTGTATGTTGAGAGGAGAGGGAGAATCAAATGTTGTGCTGCAGCCAATTTACCTTGTGCAAATCTTATCATTTTGGCAGAACTGCAGCATATGACATGCTATGTCTGCAACTGCTCAAATGACATTCAGTCACAGTACACAAATGAAATTCATTTGCACCACTTCACAATAAGAAATTCTCGCATTTGTGATTATAATAGTTCAGATGTTGAAGATATAATCATTTAATCTTCACTTGTTCAATGTTCGAGTAACATGGTAAACAGTTTGTCTCAGAATTGAGAAAACTTCAAGTATCATTCCTAACAACCTTTGCTGGTTTTTGTAATAGACAAAGATATGGCACTTCTTAGATTTTTAATAAGATTAACTTTAGCTAACAATTTTAAAATCTGACCACAGACATGTAGAGGTGGTGCTGCCATTGCTTTTTAGTTGTTAATTATAAAATTGTTCGTATCTCAAAGAATTGTGGCTTTACAACCCAGTTTGTAAACATTTTTGTAGAGGAAATGTGTAGCTATTAATTCTGTATTTAGAAATTAAAATTATTTCCTTTTATGATAATACTGAAGAAGTATTGTTCAATTACTTTAACATAATTGCCTGTGTGTTAGATAAACATTTAATTTTTTGCAACATAGTGGCTTTGGTGTACTTCCACTGAAGGTGAAAAAAACATGTTGCATCCTGCATATTCTTGAACCTTCGTATTGTTTTCAAACTTTGGCCTCGTCCTACAATTCACTTCCCAACCTCAAACTTTCCTCTATTACCAAATTAACTATTTCTTGGTGCTTCAGGACACATCCTTCTAACCTATCCCTTCATTTATTCAAGTTGTGCCATAATAATGTTTTCTCGCCCTTGGGTTCAATACCTCCTCATTAGTTATCGAATCTAACCACATAATCTTCAACGTTTGTCCCTAGCACCATATTACAAACTCTTCAATTTTCTTCACTTCAGTACTATGCTACATTCCCAACAAATACTTTCAGAAAAGATATCTTTGCACTAAAATTTAATCTGATATAAACAAATTTCATTTGAGCTAAGCAATTACTCTTTCCCAAAAAACATTTTTCTTGCTATTGCCAGTGTGTGTTCTGTATACCTTTTGTCATTACCAGTTATTTGATGCCCAAATAGTAAAACTTGTCTACTACTCTTACTGCCGGTGGATAACATGAACAAAAGCATTATTGATGTGTATGTGTTTACAACTTCCTTCATTCCTTGGAATAATGTGCTCTCAATCTAAACCTAGATACTGGCTCTGTCAGTGCCTCATTCTCACAAAGGGCATCTAAGTTCTTCATTCGTATTCTTACTTGTTAGCGAATTTTCATTTCATGGCACATCTTTCACAAATGTTGAAAGCTTCATCTAACAGTTTGTTGAATCATCCATTGATGCTATGTATTTCTGATAGTGCCATTCCTAAGAGGTACTACACTGCTGAAATGCCCATACTTTGTGGGAAAGGCATTACATCCCATATTGAATTTATGTAGTTCTCTGTGTTGAATCACCAGAAGGGCAACACAGCTGTAGGATAAAATTTTCTTTTTGGGTGCTCCTTCATTACATGTCTTTCATATAAGAATAATGTTTGTCAGTGCCTTAAGAGTGCAATGACTCTTCCTTTAATTGCACAGAGTATATCACATTTTCTCACACAGCACATTGGATACAGCATCATATACTAAGTTTTTCAATTATGCCGTCATAGAATGATGTGGTAAAAAAAGGATAGACTTCTCAAATGTTTTGATAAACAGGGTTGTTTCTTGATTAGCATCTTTAATGATTGGAATAGTACTAATTTCTTGATTCTCTTTTTGTACACCATTTTGTGTATGCTACATCAAAGGCCTAAAACATAATAGGTCACTTGTTACATAAGCTGATAACTTAAGGTGCACATCCAGACACAATAATATATTGTGCGTGGTAAGAGCAATCAGTGGAGGTGACATATGGTGAAAACTCACCTGCCAAGAACAACATTAGCCAGAACCAGCAACACATGAATGAAATGACTTCTTATAAAATTCTGGACAGACTGCAATATAAGCAATATAAGTGGGCAGTCATTCTGCTGGTCAGTGTCACTTTTTTCACCTATTTCCACAGTTTTCAATTCTTGTCACTCCCCCTATACATATGTTCACAAGAAATTTCTTGTGCCATCAGGTATCCATTTTTCTGGGGGAGCCATAGCTTAGTCACCTGTGTGCACTTGCTCTTTCACTTCACTGAAGGGATGGTGCGCTTCTGAAGTCTGGTGTTCGTCATATAGCTGTCTAGTGAACTGTTGGCACTGTCTAAACAGACCAAACTCCATTTAGCTTATATTAAAAGGACTGGTTTCTGTGGACAGCTATTGACCACCAATGTTCTATGGATGTCTGTAAATATATATCAGTGCCTGCAGTACTTCCTTTTCCCCGTCTTATTTCCGTGTTGGTCTAAACTGGTATTTTTTTGTGTTTGTTTTTTCTTCCCCTGTCCATTTGGCACACAGTATCAATCATTCATACGTTGGAGATGAACGGAAATGAATTTGAGCTGGAGAAATGAGATCACTGGAAAACTGATTATTCTGAAGGTCAAGTCACCATAATGCTTTCCAAATAAAGCACAACAGTTCCCAGCCATTACTTCAAAAAATTATTACAAACGGTTGATTCCTTCCATCTATTTTAAGATAATGTCCTTGAAATGTGAAGGTTCAGTTGTATGTTTGATTTTCCACTTTTCTTGCTACCATTTATTCACTCGATCCCAAGTGTTCAACATTGGAAATTTAAGGGTGATGATAAAAACAATCAAATAGGACGAGAGGCAGTCATTGGTCTTTATAGATTTTCCCCTTTGTTATTCTCTTTGGTGTGCCTGTGCACTATGCATCAGTCATCTTAGGTTGATGGTTGCCTTTCCTCATGTTTGTTTAAGCAGCAAGCACACGTATGAAATAACAAAAATGAGGAAACAGTGTACAGACTGTAGAGGAAAGTAAATTTCACTTCAGGTAACAAGACAGATGAACTACATCTATGGAACTACAGGTAGCTTCCACTCCATGTTATTAATTTCATGTCTGAGAGATAAGGTAACCTAAAAGTACTTTCTGCAGTTTTGTCTTAAGACGATATTTGTAATGCTCATTGTTGCAAAGTGTTTCATTGGCGGAAGAAGAGCGGCAATATTTCTCCGTCCCATTGAGACAATGTTAGAAGGGTGCATATCCGTTTAACGCTACCTAAATCAGTAACTGGCTAGAGCAAGACAGCTGCCCTTCTTCTAACAATGAAAAAGTTTGCAACGATGAGCATTAAAGATACAGTCCTAAGGAGAAATTGCATTGAGGCTCCTTTACCTCTCAGGTATGGAGTTGTCTGCTACTTATGACACCTACTACTTTCAACCCTTCACCATCTCCTCCTTCCCCCTCGTCATGTGGTACATTTCATTAAAATATTTTGCTATGTGTTATCCCTTCCTGACAAAGAGAGTCTTACTAAATTCTTAGAGCCTGCAGTTATTGTTCATATTTGCACTTACAGTGAAATTTATGATTAACATTCCTAGTAAGGGCACAAGGTTGTTCGTATACGTGTGGTGACCTATACACCTGATTCAATACTGCTGTTTTGTGTATCATTTTGTAAGACTTGATGGACAGCTACCTGTTTCACTTGCGGTTATAGTACAGATGCCCTGTCTCACAATTTTGCAGGCAAACCCTCCTCAGTTTGACAGAGCTGAGGACTTGGCTCACCTCCGCTACCTCAACGAATCGAGTGTGCTTCACACGTTACGTCAGAGATATGCCAGTAACCTCATTCACACCTATGCTGGTCCTGCAATGGTTGTCATCAATCCCATGGCACCACTTGCTATCTACTCTGAAAAGGTAAGTGTATACATAATTTTTCATGAAGCCATTTCAGAAGAATAGTTTATTTCTATTAAATGCTGTTGGAGTACTCGCAGTAAACACTATTCCTCCTGTTCATTAGAGTAAGTTGCCTAACTTATGAATTATTAGTTTACCAAGTTCAAGTTTATCAGTGTTTATCTATACATCCAGTTGAGAAAGTCAGTAACAATAAAAACAATTTAATTCAGAAATCATATACACATCCAATAAGTCATCCACACACATTGCCTAATCTGTGCTAAACAGTGATCCGTAAGCAGAATGAAGTTAGCTGGTGTATGGAATATTACAGAATGAGACAAAAGCCCCTCTGCTCTGGGGTTAAATAGAAAAAAAGCATTGAACGTTTCCGTGTAGTTGGACTGAAAGGTTGACATGAGCACCGCTCTTGATGCACAGCTGCCACTGCTGTCTGAAAGTACTGCCACCTGGTGACTGAGCTTAGCATGGGCAGATTAAATAATATGTGATGGGCCAGCATCTTGCATCCTGCTGAGCTTTGAAGTATGGCAATATGCTGGTGCAAATGACGTGGTAACTACAGATTACCACAGTTCTCTCCTTTTGTCAGGGTGCCTACAATCTGATGCCACCCCAACATTCCTCCCCTGTAATTTGGGACATCGCTTATTGATCAGGAAGGTAATGTCCGTGTCCTCTGTGCCATTGCCTGTGGTTGCTCCCTGTGCTGCAAAAGCAATCTGTCAGCTTGAAGTGGAGATTAGGGCTGAAAGTGACCTTGGACAATGATGGACCAAGCATGGGCAGATGCTCATGAGTGGGACCCTGGCTGTAGGTTGCACTGATGGTAACAGCTGATCGATGGAGGTCACATGGGGCTCATGTGTGCAGGAACACTTTTCTAGAATTGGTGCCTGCTGCCCATGTGGTACCACCATGTGAAAGCACTGTCGAGGACTGAGGTGAGAAAAGGGGACCAGCAGCAGGAATGCTGGATGAACTCATAGGTGTGAGTGGAGGAGGACTGGGCCTCCAATTATTCATTGTTAACCCAGTGAACAGCCACTCACAAAACTGGAGATGCTGAGGAGCATCTACTGGTGTCAATGAATGAACAACACACACTCAGTAGGGATACATGTGCAGGCCCAGGCAGAATATTCGTCTGAATGATCGATGTGATATGCCTATCTCATGTGACAGGTGTTGGGTTGATTTGGTAGGACTCTGAAGGATTTTATGGTGAACTGCAACCACATTTTCTGGTGTGTTTCGGAATGTTTTTAGACTTGTTCAAAACAGACACCATTTTTGGGCTAAGGAATGGATGAATTGAGGACTTACGTCAGTTTCCAGGGTTTGGGTCAGACATTTGATGGAGACAGACTGAGGCACTTTTCCATCTGCCATAGCGGCAGTTCACTTCTTTGGAAATCAAAAGTAGATGTTTGACCACCATCCAATAAGCATCGAAGAAGGGCCCAGTGAGTTGACATGGACACACTCCCACAGCTGTGATGGCCCAGTTCACAGTGAATAACATTGCTAGGGAGATATCTGCTGTCCTGCACATTTAGAACAATCATTGTGTAAATTTCATTCTTATGATAGATTCCAGGCCAGTAGACATGATGCGAAGCAAACTATGCGCAAGACACTCTAGTGATTTTGATTCAGAAGGTAAAGAATGTCATGATGGAGTGTGGCTCGGATGACCACTGGTGGAACAGTATTTTCTGTTGACAACAAAATAACAGCATTGACAGACATGAGTCTTTGTTGTAACAAAAGATAACTGTGCACGGCCACACTTGCAGAATGTATTCATGCACTTGACGGATAACAGGGGTGGTAGTGGCAGCTTGATTGATGCAAGATCTGGTAATAAGGAATTCATCCACTGTCTGGTGAGGTTCCTCACCAAGTAAAAACAAATTACTTCATCTTGATCCAGATCAGGGTCAGGTCCATCAGCAAACATGAAAGAGCATCTATGTTTGAATACTGAGCCATAGGGCAGGAATGAATCTTATAATTATGCCTACTAAGTAACAGGTACCAATGTTGCAGTCAATGGACCATCTTGTCTGACATGTGCTGTGGGGTTAGAGAGAGCCTCTGATGGCTTGTAACTGGTAACCAAAAAAAAATTAACACAGTAGAGAAACACATGAAACTTCTTAATAGCATAAATAACTGCAGGAACCTCCTTTTCTATTTGAGAATAATTCTTCTGTAAAGCATTAAGTGATGCATAAACAGTGGGCTGTTCCGAACTATCAGCACAACATGGAGACAACACAGACCCCATGCCACACTGCAATGCATCCATACCAATCGTAAGCTGGACCCCTAGCTAGTAGGTGGCCAAGAATGGGAAAGAATCCAAACCATCTCTCATTATTACGAATTTGTGGTTGCAGGCAGTGGTCCACAAAAACACTGCACCTTTCTTACGCAGCTGATTCAGAGTATAGGAAAATCGAGCTGCCTGCGGAAGTAACATGTAGCAATAAATAGCTGTGCTTAAGAATTCTTGAAGCTTTTTGACATTTGGACGGTGCAGGAGGGCTGCAATAGCTGCTATGTGACTCTCATCATCTGAATCCCCCTATGAGAAACAATATTTCCCAAGTATTATGTAGAGGGTGGAAGAAATGTAACTTTCGAAATTGCACCTACAACCCACATCACGCAAGGTCTGAAACAAAAGATGAAGGTTGCGACTGGTAATGACAGTGCCATCGAGGTAATTGATACAACAAGAAAAACATTCCGTAAGCTGTTCCAAGAAACACTGAAAATGGTAGGCGCACTTATAATGCCAAAAACTGGTATATTGTACCTATAGAGGCCGTATGGTATATTCATAAGTAGTAGTTTACATGATTCTTCATTAAATTTTGAAAAATATTTTCCACCCACCAATTCCAGCTTAAGTTTCTCTAGGCAAGGAATGGAGTACGTATCAACCAGATTGCTAATTAACTGTCACCTTAAAGTCACCACAAAGTCGGAGTTTGCCAATTGGCTTCATCATAAAGGCCAATATTTTAGTCCATTGACTATATAAAATGGGTTCCATGACACTTAAATCTGTCAGTATATCTAACTTTTCCTTCACTTTGGCATAAAGTGTGAGTGGGACAGGTCTGGCACAAAAAAAAAATGGAGTCACGTCATAGTTTTAGACTAACAAGCAGTACACATTTAGTAGTTTTCTGAGCCAGGGGGAAAAAAAGGCAGAATATTATTTGCATATATCATCCAACTGTTTAGAGGGTACAGGATCCAACACTAAATGAATGAAATCCAAGACTGTAAATCCAAAAGCCTGGAAATAATCCAACCCAAACAAATTTTCCTTCAGTACCGGAAATGTTACTGTCTAAAACACTGCTTTACATGTTACTCCCTCAGTAAACCAGCAGAAAAGGAAATTGCTGTCTATTGTACCTCTGCATAAGATTCCTGTGATGTAGTGGTAATGAAATGACACTTGCAACTTAACCCCTGCCATTCTGCAGCCCAAGCGTGGTAAGACTGATGGGGATGCTTTCTGCACTGGTCAAACTCCGCCCTGTAAAAAATCACATTAGTATGCATGCTGTAATAAGAACTAAGCAAATAATACATTTAGTCAAAAAATAGAGTTGCTGGATCCCAGAGGAGGGCTAACTTTCCTAACAAGTGACGCATATGTGGGATCCGTGCAGAAAGAGAGCTTTAATGTAATCAGTGCCTATTACCTTGAAGGTCATAAAGTGTTGCCGTAGGTGTTTTCTTTGACTGCAGCAATGTAGGTGGGGGATGGAGGTGGTTAGACTGTCAAAGCGTGAGACCGCATTAACATGCCTGCCAACTCTAGTCCAACGTAGACATGCAGCAACAAGAATGCACACCTAAGTGACAATGGTTTTCCAGGTGCTGCTGTAGTAGACTTCGTAGATCGCTTTGCAAAGGTGAGTTTGTCTATCGTGCCACGATTCCGCATGGAAAATGTGGAAAGCAAATCTTACTTCTCACAACTTGTGTAGTAACATACACAATTGAGAAAGTCAGTAGCATTAAAATCACTTTAATTCAGAAACCATACACTCATTCAATGCATCATCCTTGTACATTTTCAGCTAAATGGACAGCGTAAAGACAGAGTAAAGTTAGCTAGCATGTGAAACATTACAGAATGGGGAACAAGCCACTCCACTTTGTGGTTAAATGGAGAAGTGTTGGACATTTCCGCATGGTGACACTAGACAGCAGATGTACATGCCACTCTTGATGCACAGCTTTCAGCATTAGTACCACGTTCTGGTGGCTGAGCTTAACCACTGTGTACCAGCACATGCGGATTAAATAACATGTGATGATGCCTCGCTTCCTGCTGAACTTTAATACCAGTGCGATTGAGATGGTAACTGTAGGTTGCTACATTATCTGTTGCCTTCTGGAGATGGTGTTCACACTTTTCACCAAATAAAGGAATGTCTTTTGTGAATATATAACACATTTAGTGGAACAACACAGTGATAAAGAGATATTGAAATTGGCATCTGTCTGGTTGAGTATGGGAATAATGTAATTAAGATTGCATTAATTTGGATTACCTTCATCTTCTTTCACACGTAACACTGTTAGTATATGAACAAGTCTTGGTTTGTGTGGTTGGGGTCATTGTCCAGAACTTCCTCCTGGGTTATTTGATAGTACAATATTTTAAAAACAAACTTAATGGTTTGGTCCCTGCTGTAACTGGACTTCTTCATCTAGGTATGTTATAACCTGGTGCTCTAGTGAATGTCCCTTGCAGTAGTGGCCAAAACATTGATTTGTTTTAAATAATGAGATAAGTAACAACCCAGATGAATTTATTGGACATCTTAGCATACTAGTTAACTATTTGGAACAATATTTTACAGGTTGTACAAATGTTCCGTGGCTGCAAGTCGGAAGACATGCCTCCACACATTTACTCCCTCGCACAGTCAGCATACAGGAGCATGTTGGCATCTCGTCGCGACCAGTCCATTGTCCTTTTGGGTCGTAGTGGCTCTGGAAAGACGACAAGTTTCCGACACATACTTCACTACCTCGCCCTGGCTGCAGGGACTGTCAATAAAGTAAGTATGAAAAGAGAACTCTCCTATATGAGTATTCTCTTAGTTGCTAACATGTGAAAAATTGCACTAATGGTAATGTTCATCTGAGAGACTAAAATCAAATTTTGCATATTATGTCAACTGTAGTGAATTTTTATAATAAATAATTTAAAATCTTGATGAAATATTGATACTAATGCCTTTATTATGTTTGCATCATATATCGTAGTACAATAAGCTGAAATTACCAAATTAAACATTAGTTTTTCACCTGAAATGGTTTGTTGTTGTTGTTGTGGTCTTCAGTCCTGAGACTGGTTTGATGCAGCTCTCCATGCTACTCTATCCTGTGCAAGCTTTTTCATCTCCCAGTACCTACTGCAACCTACATCCTTCTGAATCTGCTTAGTGTATTCATCTCGTGGTCTCCCTCTACGATTTTTACCCTCCACGCTGCCCTCCAATACTAAATTGGTGATCCCTTGATGCCTCAGAACATGCCCTACCAACCGATCCCTTCTTCTGGTCAAGTTGTGCCACAAACTTCTCTTCTCCCCAATCCTATTCAATACTTCCTCATTAGTTACATGATCTACCCATCTAATCTTCAGCATCCTTCTGTAGCACCACATTTCGAAAGCTTCTATTCTCTTCTTGTCTAAACTGTTTATCGTCCATGTTTCACTTCCATACATGGCTACACTCCATACGAATACTTTCAGAAATGACTTCCTGACACTTAAATCAATACTGGATGTTAACAAATTTCTCTTCTTCAGAAACGCTTTCCTTGCCATTGCCAGTCTACATTTTATATCCTCTCTACTTCGACCATCATCAGTTATTTTGCTCCCCAAATAGCAAAACTCCTTTACTACTTTAAGTGCCTCATTTCCTAATCTAATTCCCTCAGCATCACCCGACTTAATTAGACTACATTCCATTATCCTTGTTTTGCTTTTGTTGATGTTCATCTTATATCCTCCTTTCAAGACACTGTCCATTCCATTCAACTGCTCTTCCAAGTCCTTTGCTGTCTCTGACAGAATTACAATGTCATCGGCGAACCTCAAAGTTTTTATTTCTTCTCCATGGACTTTAATACCTACTCCGAATTTTTCTTTTGTTTCCTTTACTGCTTGCTCAATATACAGATTGAACAACATCGGGGAGAGGCTACAACCCTGTCTTACTCCCTTCCCAACCACTGCTTCCCTTTCATGTCCCTCGACTCTTATAACTGCCATCTGGTTTCTGTACAAATTGTAAATAGCCTTTCGCTCTCTGTATTTTAACCCTGCCATCTTCAGAATTTGAAAGAGAGTATTCCAATCAACATTGTCAAAAGCTTTCTCTAAGTCTACAAATGCTAGAAACGTAGGTTTGCCTTTCCTTAATCTTTCTTCTAAGATAAGTCGTAGGGTCAGTATTGCCTCACGTGTTCCAACATTTCTACGGAATCCAAACTGATCTTCCCCGAGGTTGGCTTCTACTAGTTTTTCCATTCGTCTGTAAAGAATTCGTGTTAGTATTTTGCAGCTGTGACTTATTAAGCTGATAGTTCGGTAATTTTCACATCTGTCAACACAAACAAATGGTTTATAAGGATTGATTATTCTTACAGAAAGGCCCCAGAATTAAATGTTAGTGTTAAAAATGAAATAATTTCTGAAACTGGCATGTTTTTCAGATATATGAGGTCTGTTCAAAAATTTCCATAACTTTGACCACTAAAGTTTTTTTTTTACAATTACCTTTTATTTACCACACATGGTCTCCTTCAAAATATTCTCCTCAACAATTGATACACCACTCCCAATGCCATTTCCACTTCTGGAAGCAGTGTTGGTATGTCTCTTGCCGGATCGTGTGAAGCGCTGTCTGCAAATTTTTTATTATCTCCTCTATTGTTGCAAATCTTCATCCTTTCAATGAGGTTTTCGACTTTGGAAATAAAAAAAAGGTCCGCAGGGGCCAGGTCTGGAGGATAAGGCAGCACAGTGACTCCGTTTTTCATTTCTCTTAAGAAAAATCTCATGCTCATTTGCATAATCCAAAAGCTCTTCACAGGTGAAGGTCTTTCTGGTTTCAACTTGTGAGCCGTGAGACTAACTTCGCAACAACACAATGCATTCAAAGATGCTGTGTCAGGATTTCATGACTTCATCCAACTGAAATGTTAGTCTTCTACGACAGACAGGCAATCTTCAATTTGCAAGCACAATTTCATTAACGTTCCTGACATGAGCGTTGTCAGTAGGCGTCGAAGGGCATCCTGAACGAGGGTCATCCTTAACTTCTGCCCATTTATTTTTAAAACATGTAAACCATTTGTAACACAGAGTACAGCTTAAGCACTCACCACCATAGGCTTCCAGCATCATGTTGTGTGTCTCTGTAAATGTTTTCTTGCATTTGATGTAAAATTTAGTGCAGGAGCATTGCTCTTCTAACTCTGCCATCTTGAAATTCGCAAACTGTGCGACATAACGTTCTACTCAATACAAATAACTGACACACAACAATGTAACTTCCAGCAGTTACTCATTAAACACAGACATGTTCAGGAATGCCAATTGCATTTTGCTCAAACACACCATTGACGCAAAAGTTACAAAATTTTTTGAGCCGCTCTCATACTACATATACACCACAGTGAGGTATTAAACACAGTGTCTTGATACAATAAGTTTATCTAGCGAAGTGAAATAGTGAATAGGATGTGATAAATTTCCACCTCCATTCTTATACAATCAGTGCTTCAGCTCCACCTGCAATGGCTTCAGTGGTTACGAGGTATTAAACCTTAATCATTGTTCCTTTTCCATAAAGAGTTTAGTAAAGATTAGAGTCTAGTCAGACATCGAAATCTTGGAAAATTGACCCTGAATTGTATATATTGGCTCTCAAACACCCTCTGCTCTTGCCCCTTTTCACTGATACTTCGAATTGTGTGTGGTATGTAGTTTGACACGTTATCTTTTCCATGCTTCCCAAACATGAAGGTACTGGCAAAATATCTGTAGTTGCTCTTCACATCTTCGTAACATGGTACTGGTTTCTGAAAGTTCCACACAGCTGCCACTAAACTGCTACGTTGTTTTATTTCTTAATATACCTATTAGTCATATGTTTCTGCAGTATTTATTATTTAATATAAGGTACAACACATGGTATACTTTCCATGTGTGTTATGACCAGGAGGGAAAAAAATGTTGATTGTCTGGACAACTATTGTTGTAGCTAATTTAGCATCATCTGGGGAAGGTGAGTCTACATACGTGAGAAACTGTCACCTCCCACTTCTGCAGCAGATTGCTCTTGGGTTTGTTGACAGTGTTTGTGGATTTTGTGTACCGTCAATTAAGAGGTAATTTTATTTTGAGATGTCTCTTAATTTTTTTTTTTAGGTGGCTACAGTTGAAAAGTTGAGTGCCATATCATCAGTAATGGAAGCATTTGGAAATGCAAGGACTGTAATGAACGCCAATGCTACACGGTTCACGCAGATTTTCAGCTTGGATTTTGACCAATCAGGACAGATAGCATCTGCTTCAATACAGGTACAGTCCGAAAATTATCTGACAAAATAAGTCAGAAGTATCACATCAGTACTAGTGTCCCAGTAAGAAGTTAGTGCTGCTGGCAGTGTAAGATGCTGATAAGGACCTTCATAATTTTGTATTTACTCAAATTTTGCTGTGGTACTTTTATTTCCTTAAAATTTTATTTTTGTTGTTAATGTAAAAACTTGATATCATACTATTCATATTGATTGGAACCAATATTAAAATCATTGAATTCTGTGCTGTAAATATTAAACTGCTTTCTTTGGATAATTATTCATATATATTTTTTTAATATTATACGCGTACAGTTGAGACAGAGTTGTATCTTAACCTGATATAACGTATGTTCTTTAGGTGTTACTGGCAGAGAGAAGTCGTGTAGTTCATCGACCAGAAGGAGAACCAACATTTCATATTTTCTACCGCATGTTGGCTGGAGTGGAAGGTCCTTTACGGAAGGAATTGTATCTTGATTCTAGTCTCTCTGAACATAATTTGTTCATGACCCCACTACATAAGGTACTAAATCATTACTATAACACCTTTTTACTGTATTTAGAAGTTAAATAGTTGTAAAACATGCCACCTGCCATGAAGACATTAAGTGTGGAATACATTTCTCCAGTAATTCCGTCAAAAAGAGATTAAAAAAGAAATAATCTATTGTTGCAGCATGAAGATAAGCAACGAGCAATGCAAGAGTTTATTCGTGTATGTACAGCAATGAAAACACTCGGTATTACAGACGCTGAAGCCAAAATTATATGGTCAGTTCTTGCTGCCATATATCACTTGGGAGTAGCAGGTGCAGTTAAAGGTATGTAGTTTCCACATCTGATGGGTTAATTTGCATTAAGGTCTATTTAAAAATACAGGTATTGTATAAGTATAAATATTTTCTGTCATGAAGGTGGTAATGGTGGTCGCTGGCAGTTTGGAAACCCACGAGCGGCACAACACGCTGCTAGGCTGCTGGGAACCTCAGCGGAGGAGCTGGGACGACTGCTGTTTGGTCAGGGGACTCCACCCACACCAAGGCAGCCGTTCCGTACACCATCACCCACCGAGAGGGATGTGACAGGCATTGAAGCTCTTGAAGGTCTCGTAACGGGGCTGTACGGAGAAGTCTTCAATGCTGTTGCGGCACTTGTAAATAGGTGAGAAGAGAATATAGTTTTCTTGTTGCTTCCTCTTGGCTCTAGATACTAAGTTAATGAGCTGTTCATAACATTTTGTGAAGGATATGAAAAATATGGAGATGCAGAGCAAAGATTACAAAAAATATTGACAGGTGAAAGGAATTTCTCAGTATTGAACCAGGTCAGAGGGTTCAGTTGTTTTACCACTAGATTCAGGAAGGGCAGATTTCAAACCCTTGGTTATTTTTATTATTTATTTATTTATTTTTTTTACAGCTTTGCCAGCAATGGAATATTAGTCCCTATCTTCATTATGATTTTGAATAAAAGGGGCCCTGTAGTGACCTACATAGAGGACATTGATGATGATCATGGGACCAGTTAAGTTGAATGGCATCATATCAAATGATATGGTGCCTACTAAAATAGATTCAGATAAAGTAAAAAAGAAATATTATATTATACCAAATTAAATCATTTGGCATGTAGTTCTGTGGTTTGGTCAATCTATATAGATGTGACACTATTATGTGAAGTGAACAACTCAGGCTATCTTTTTTCCATGACCACTATCTGCCAATACGTTAATATTTAATGTCACTCTTCATCCATTTCGTCTTACAAATGGCAGAAAATTGCACAAATTTAGAATGAGCATATCTCATTTATCAACAATCTTCATGTGTAAAGCAAAATAAGAATATATGAATTTAAGTTGTGTGTATTGCACTGTCCAATCCAAACACTTTGCCTAACCTTTGAGCGTTTGCCTACTGAGACGGCACTTTAAACATTTAAGCAAGTGTTCTAAATTTCAACAAGAGTTGCAGAATATCCATGTGTAAGAAATATTGTTAATCGTTATACTGATATTGGTTAAAACATAACAGTAGTAATAAATTTTAATAGTAGACATACTGTGAGAGTTTTTAAATTCTCTGTCCTTCAGCCACATTTGCTCAGCTTTATCTTGTGTAGAATGTAACTACTTTGCGTATTGTTTATGTTGCCTCGTAATGTTACTACTCAATGTTTCCTTTTTACCATAATTATCAAATATTTAATATTGGAGGACATTTTTTATTCTCAAAGATAACTAACTTTTGGCAAGTAAGCAACTCAACATGTCTGATTTGGAAGGTGTCATTAAATTATCACACTATCAGATGCAACAGTAATACAGTTTTGAGAGTGTCTCCCACATCAGAATTAGATATCAGTCATTCTAATACAAGCAGTCATAGACAAAATATGAGGGGAAGTATAATTTTATCCCTTACAATGAAAATACTGATAGATCCTTGTTGGCGATAGTATGAGCTTCTCCCATCACATAGGAAAGATTTCATTTAAATTTCACAATCATCAATTCAGTTCTTGGTTTATCCTACATTGCTGTTGTTCACATTGCTGTTGTTCACTTTGGAAATGTGATTCTTCTTGCAATATTTAAATGGTAGCAGTGCATGTGCTTTAGACCGGGCTGAGCCAACTGCCAAAATCAATCAGATCACATGGCCCATTGTGTAAAGAGTTTTTGTCATGTGCAGCAGCAGCTTAGTGGATCTTCTGTACTAACATTCCACCCTTCTAGCAGTACACTGCTGGCATTATATTATCTGTTTAAAGTTCTGAATAGTGGCAATTTGGCAATGGATTATATATATTTGTTTAATTTCCATAAGAATGTGCAGTATCGCAGAAAATTTTTATTTCAGGTCAATATCAGCTTCAACGCATACGGTGTCATCCATAGTACTGGTAGACTGCCCAGGCTTTCAAAACCCTGCATCTTGTGGCCATCAGGGTGGAGCGACATTTGAAGACTTGTGCCACAATTACCTTCAAGAACGACTGCAACTGTTGTTCCATCATACCACATTAGTTGCTCCTCGTGACCGATATGCTCAGGTAGTTACACAATGCCATTAAATTTTTCATGAAATTTTATCTGAAAAACTGAATGTCAAGATTAAAATGCCACTGACAATATTCTTAACTGAGAGAGGTTTTATTGTGTGGGATCGAATAGGCTATCATAACTAATATGATACAAAGAAAATAGCTGCATTATATGCAAAATTTTGAATTACTTTCACAATGATATGTTTAATTGTGCGAATCTGAAAGTTTTTCCAGTATACTGATTTGTTTTAAAAGCTCACAGTAGTGGAACTAGGTATAATCATCAAAGACTGCAGGTATTTTGAGGGAAGATTTCTCACCCTTCTCAAGGGACGTACTTCCAGTGGTGCACAACTTAAAGCAATGGAGGATAGCTCTCTGCCCATGCAACCATATAAATGAGAAAGCACCACAAGACCATGGACAATACTTATCTCCCCAAGCAAGTCTGTGACTGCAAAGGGTTGTCTCTCTATTGACAATTCTATAGGATTCTCCAATATGAATGTTTTGGCTCTCACTTCAAACTTGGGGGGGGGGGGGGGGCAGCAGTGTTGTCAGGGTATTGATTGATGTAAAATTAATGGGTAGCACAATGACCAGAGATAGTGCATTTTGTTTGAATTCTGCATGAGACCCAACTGTCTTCTGTTGGAACAACAGGGTATGCAGTGTACACTATTTGTCCTTTGCCACAGTAATCTGTAGCCATAAGAAAAATTTTGGCTTGAGGTAATACTTGGGCCTAGCACTCAGTAGTTGGCATTCTTGGTTAGTAAGTGAACTCCCTCTTCGCGATTGCCCTCCTTTATTGACTGCACAGGTGCAGAGTTCCCCACTGTTGGTTTAAACTGTGAAACATCAGCTGTCTCCTTTGCATTTAACATCTCAAGACTGGCAGGATGGTATCCTGCCAACATTCAGGCTGTCTGTAGTGATTACAAACAGCTGCACTTGTGTGAACTTTTCAGATCTGTTTAATAATGTTTGATAATTTTATGTAGATTGAAATAGTGAATAGTTTCTCAGTAACTTATTAATTCATTGTAAACAGGAGCAACGTCACTTGTACATCATATTTTGGCTGCACAAGTTTTCTAACAGTTTCTGTGCAAATCCCCCTCTCAGAATATGTTCCTTTTCTAATAAGACATAAAATTAAAACTTTCTGACTACTTCATAAGCTGATAGACCTCGCAAGCTTTAAACAGCCTGTTCTTTCATGTAACTGTTTCACAACCACCATAGTAACTGTTAAATTGTTTATCCGATGAATTAACAAACAAATTGTTACAATATATTTTCCCACAAAAGTGATCATGTTTGCAAATATGTAAAAGAGTTTTAAGTACACTGCACAAAAAAAATTTTTTTTTTTAATTCCGCTGGAGACTACCTAATGAAACGCAAACATCACTCCTCGATTAAACCTTAGACGTGTCACCAATCCCTCCAGTTGTTATTGCTGATAGATGAAGCCTGGTGATGCTGCAGATTCTTTACTCAAGCAGCTTCTCATTTGGCCTAATGAGGCTGAGTGGACACCATTTCAGATGTCACTACATCAGAAAAATCTGAAGTGGTACTGGGTATGGATCCCAGATCCTTCTGCGCCAAAGGCAACAGGGTAACCATTTGTCTATGGCAGTGGTCGGTCATCTAATAAATTCATTTACCAACTACGCAATAAAGGAGCCATAATTTCAGGGTTTTTCAAAGTATCGTTGGCTGGTTATTCGAGAGTGTGTCATGTTTAATCCTACTTTTTTAGTTTTGAAACTCCATAAATTAAGCTTTTATTTTTTACTTTGGTGTGTTTGGAACACATTCCAAAAAATTCTGACACTGTAAGCGTCAGTTATATTGTGAAAATTTGTCCATTACTTCCTTAAGACAAACATCTAAATAGTTGATTTGCTTGTTGTGAAGCAGTAATGTGTGGCTAGTTATTACTCACCATTTGTTGTCAAGTTCATGTCTTATTAGCTTTCTTGAAATTAACAGTTGATAAAATTGTTAAAATTTTACCCTTTATTGTATTTATAAGGTCAAATATGACTTTTTCTTTAGGATAACTTATGGAAGTAAGTAAGAAGTAAGTAAGTAAGTAACTGTATTTTACCACACATTCTGAAATCTTTGAATGAAACTGGAAGCAGCAAAATAACTCTATAGTAATATGTTATTTGTGCTGTTTTTGTCTTTATATTTTAGATGTATAAGACTGTAACATATTGTGGTCCTAAGGAAAGAAATCTCTCACTGTTACCTAGCTCACTATTACACAGCAAAGTGAACTGAAGAGTGACAAGATTGGAAGCTTCCTTGTGTTTACACCTAAGAAATAGAGACAGTAGGTAGAAACAGTAATCACTTCAGTATTCTTACAAGGTGGAGTGCTGCCAGTCACATGCTGTGTGTCTATACGCAAATGATCTACACATCACAGCAATTAAATACTGACTGATTATCTTGTATGACAATACTCCATGGACACAATCAATGCAGGTACTTTTATTCACGTGTAATGTGCATGAATTGACATTTGGTCTGGATAAAACCACTGACTGCTTTACTTGTGGTTCTTCATTTTCACAGAAGAATCTTATTCTTATGCTTTTTTTTTAAACTTATGTCATTTTGTTCACACATGACATTTTCCCTAGCACATTTTAAAACCAAATCCTAAAGACGGAACAGTTTCTGCCAGAGTTCCCTTGCTGGTCTTGCAGTCCACTTCTGTGTTGTGAAAGCTGTGAACTTTAGTGAAGTTTGTATTTACTTGCATTGTTTATAATAACGCAGGAACTTCTGTCTAATAGTGCATATATCGACATTGCCAGTGGGATATTTATTGTGAACACTTCCCTCCTTCTTTGGGGCACAGATACTTGAGTGCCACAATGACCAGCATTGTGTCCCTCTTGCCGTAACATTTTCTGTTGGCACTGTCATTCCTTTCTCCATCTTATCATCAATAAATTCAATGATATTAACAGTAAACCATTTGAGCTTTCTGTGAAAGCATTTTCTGAATGAGTTTCCATGCTTTCACAGCTAGGTAGCACACACACTACTTTGAAATGGACTCTGGCTACACCTATTGGTGTGACCATGTTAGTTCCTACTACAGCTGGATCTCCAGTTTGCTTTGTCAAGTGATAAGTTTAGTTCCATATTTGCTACAAGGAAATGAGACTTTCAATACATTTTCATCAGTGTGGCGACTTTAAATTCATATATTGTTAACAAATGTTACTTACCTCATTAAATACTTTTCTTCCTAAATTGTTTATCCATCTCCCAAGAACTCTGCCAGGTAACTAATTCTCTGTGCAGGAACACATAGAGTGTGTGCTGGAGGATGAAGGGGAATCGGGCTCCCCAGCACCCATGGTGTCTCTGCTGGACAGAGCATCACAGAGTGCCATGGTCCGGTCCTCTCAGACAGACCTCCGCAATGCAGGAGACCGCAGGGGCTTGCTGTGGTTGCTGGATGAGGAGGCAGTCTTCCCTGCAGCCAGCGATGAAGGCTTTCTGGAGAGACTCCTGGCGCATTATGGAGACAGAGGTACTGTATGTCTGCTGTCAGATTTTTGTTACATTTTTGTAGAATCCATTGAAATGCCTGCCTGCTGTTTCTATTCTAGTTAATTGGCAGCACTTAATTTTGCATGATTTTCACCTGTTTTCCTTGTGGTTAGTAATGGAGCACTTCGTGACAGAAAAAAAGGTTGACATAATGAAAACTTATTGCAATTGTGATTTCTTGCAATGATATGAATTGGCAACCTAGATCTTGTGATTTCACACTAAGTGATTTCTTTCTGTTGGCGTATTTAAAATGTGTGTGTGTGTGTGTGTGTGTGTGTGTGTGTGTGTGTGTGTGTGTGTGTGTGTGTGTGTGACAATAAACCACAATCACTTTCAGAACTGATAAAATGATACTGTGCCTGCAGAGTTGTAAGGGCATTTGAATAATATCATATTTCATACAAAACACTGCAGTAATATACTTAATTTCACCAATAAATTTATAAGTTGTTGCACACTCAAAATTTCCATTCTTTATTGGACACCTTATATTACCCCTTCAAAACCTAACAGATTACTTAATGAATTTTTAAGATTATTAAACTTTCCTCCATTGCTAGTTTTGAAAGTTGGGAGTGAAGCTGGTTAGCAGCTTTGCACTTCATAGTGGGCTATCAAAGGGTGAGTTTCCACAGGAGACACAATTCATGGAATGAATCACTGGTTAAATCACTAGACTTGAGCTATTAATATGTGCAGCCATTCTTCTCTAGTCACTACTTCAGTTGTGTTTATCATGTAGATAAAAACAAATATTAACCTTCTTTTGCAACTGAATGTTTATTTTCTTTTTAACTCACATGTTAACCAACATGTCTATCAAACATGTTAGTTTACATTGATGACTGCGTCATCATGAAGGACATTGATTGATTGATATTAAGCTATCGAGTGCACAGAATTAAATGACTGAATAAAATTTGCCAAATTCTGAAAAGCAGACCTCATACTATTCAGAATAAATACAAGGGGAAATAAAGAAAATAGACTGGTTCTTTTGTAACCTAGACAATCATAATAAAGATTCACACTGCAGCATGGTCATGTGCAGTGGGCAAGAAGAAATGTAATGTGTAACTGTAACATATTATAAATTGGAAATCTTTATTGTGTTTATCCATCCAATGGACCCAAAAGACAAAAAGAATAGGAAACATAAAAACAACTGTTGCTGCCTATCATGAATAGGTGAAACTTGTTTTGTTTGAAACAAAATAAGCTTTCATTTGCAAAAGATCAATAATATAGGGTTTCCCTTTCAAAGCTTTCACATTACAAAGCCCCAGGAAAAAATTA
Organism: Schistocerca serialis cubense; assembly: GCF_023864345.2. Taxonomy (NCBI): domain Eukaryota; kingdom Metazoa; phylum Arthropoda; class Insecta; order Orthoptera; family Acrididae; genus Schistocerca; species Schistocerca serialis. The sequence goes on from NC_064646.1 coordinate 433,273,823, forward strand.
CAGTAGATATTATAATGGAAATTCATGATACACTAGAACATCTTAAATAACGTATCAGTACACCTGTACTTAGGAACCGTTTGTTGCATGAAGAGTATGAAGTCTCTTAAATTTTTTGCCTTTTTCTTTGTAATATGTCTTCTGTCACTACCACAATTGCATAAGACCTCTTCACACAAGACTATCAACCACTTTCATGTAAAGTCGGGGGAATGTTGTGGCCAAGCGCTGGGTCCTTCATGTCTGATCCAGCGATTGGGAAATCCTGTAACCAGGACCTTGTGAAAACTGCTGACCAGTGCAGCAGAACTCCATCTTTTTGAAAGATGATGATGGGTTGCAAGTCTTGTATCTGAGGGTATAAAAACTGCTCCTATGTGTCCAGATATACTGGCCCATTCACTGTGTTTTCCTCAAATAGGAATCATCCAACATTTGCCCACACCAGATGTCCACTTTAGGGCTATCATGAACATTTTCCATGATAGCATGTTGATGTTTTCAGCCACAAGTCAGAACATTTTATCAATTACCTCTTCCATATACATGAAAGACTACCTCATTTGAGAGTGAACATCTTTCCAAGTAGCTGGCATTCATGCCAGTACGCTGCAGCACAACTGTAGCAAATTGTTTTAGGCATGGTTTGTTGTTTAGCATCAGGTGCTGCTGAATTTGCACTTCATAAGCAGAAAACGATGATGATATACTACATGATGCAGTGTTGCCGGGATATAAGTTGTCTAGACGCCTGTCGAACTGACTTACATGAAAATCTGAGAAACCCTTGTCTGATGTCCTCCACTGTCTCTACCAAAATGCTATGACATATAGCACCAGAATGTTGTTGTGGTGTTCAGTCCGAAGACTGGTTTGATACAGCTTTCCATCCACTCTAGACTGTGTGACCTTCTAATTCTCCAAAAAAATACTGCAACCTAGTTCCTTCTGAATCTGCTTACTGTATTCATTTCTTGGTCTGCCTCTACAATCCCACCCGCCATCCCCATCCCCATCCCCACCTGACACATCCCTCCAATACTAAACTGGTGATCCCTTAATGTCTCAGAATGTGTCCCATCTATGGATCCCTTCTTTCGGTTAAATTTCATGTCTCCAGAGTTCTGTTCAGGACCACCTCATTAGTTATATGATTGATCCAGTTTAATCTTCAACATTCTTCTGTACCACCACATTTTGAAATCTCCTATTCTCTTTTAGTCTAAACTGTTTACTTTCCATGTTTCACTTCCATACATGGCTACACTTCAGACAAATACATTCAGAAAAGACTTCTAACACTTAAATCTGTATTCGATGTTAATTAATTTCTCTTCTTCAGAAATGCTTTTTTTGCTATTTCAAGTCTACATTTTATGTCCTCTCCGCTTTGTCCATCGTCAGTTATTTTGCTGCCCAAATAGCAAAGCTCATCTACAAGTGTCTTGTTCCCTCCTCTAATTCCCTTAACAATGCCTAGTTTCATTTGAATACATTCCATTATCCTCATTTTACTTTCGTTGATATTAATCTTATATTCTCCTTTCAAGACACTGTCCATTCCATTCAATTGCTCTTCCAAGTCCTTTGCAGTCTCTAACAAAATTATAATGTCATCGGCAAACTTCAAAGTCTTTATTTTGTCTCCCTGAACTTTAATTCCTACTACAAATTTTTCTTTGTTTTCCTTTACTGCTTGTTCAGTGTAAAGATTGAATAACTCCAGGGATAGGCTACAGCCCCGTTTCACTCCCTTCTCAACCACTGCTCCCATTTTGTGTCCCTTGACTCCTGTAACTGCTGACTGATTTCTGTACAAGCTGTAAATAGCCTTTCGCTCCCTGTTTTACCCTTGCTACCTTCAGAATTTCAAAAGAGTATTCTAGTCAACATTGTCAAAAGCTTTCTCTAAGTATACAAATGCTATAAGTGCATGTTAGCTCTTCCTCAACATATCTTCTAATATAAGCTTTAGGGTCAGTCTTCTCTTGCACATTCCTACATTTCTCCAGAATCCAGACTGATCTTCTCACAGTTTCAGTTTGCTATGACTTGAATATTTGCAGACTGAAGCTTTAAGAGAGAATATCAAGCATCCTAACCTAAACAAACAATTAATGAAAGTATCTGTTGAAACATATCATCATGGTCTGAAATGAGGTGCAGCCCACCCAAGATCCTTCCCACACCTGCTAAAGTGGTGTTCTGTTGCCCATCCCATCTCCACAATGTCCTAGCCCCTATGCCACTCCCAGTGCCAACATCTTGCCACAGGGATCATATCCCTGTGGAAGACCCAGGTGCAAGACCTGCCTGCCCAATCCACCCACCCAGCCCTGTCCTGTCACAGACTTGTCCTACTCCATCGGAAGCCACATACCGGCTCTGCTTCCATCATTGAACAGCTCTTTATATTGGTGCAGCTAACAACCAGCTCTTCACCAAGAGGAACAGCCACAGCCTGACTGTGGCCACAAGCATGATAGACCACCCTGTGGCAAATGTGCAGCTGAACGTAGCATACTAGATTTCAGTGGCTGCTTCACAACCAAAGCCATCTGGATCCTCCCTTCCATCACCAGCTTTTCTGAACTGTAAAGGTGGGAGTTATCTTGACAAACACATTCTTCGATCTCAAAATTATCCTGGCCTCAGCCAGTGGTAACCTACTGGCCTCACACCCATCAGTCTACAGTTTCCACCCCTTCTGTCCTACCACCTCCTCCCCTTTCATGTCCCCTGCTCACTCCACCAGACAGAGCTCTTATCCCCCCCACCCCCACCCCCTCCACCTGTACCCTGCCATCCCTTCCCCTTCCCTGCTGCTCAGTGTGACAGTTGCATTTCATTATGAGCTGCTGGAGAACGTGATCGTGTGCGTGAAGTGTGCTTGCTTGTGTGAATGTGCGTGTGTGTTTTCTTTTCTGAAGAAAGCTTTGGCCGAAAGCTAAATTTGCAACTATCTTTGTGTTGTGCCTGTCTGCAGCTCAATGTGTCATCTTTATGGAGAGTAGAAATGTGTTCTTTCCATTGTTTGATTTTAATGAGAACGTCAGTCATTTTAACTGTGTTTTTATGTACAGTATAACAAAAGCATAATTGTCCTTATTTGGGCCCTTTTGTTTCAGAACACCAGCTGCTGTTGCGCAAGGCTCCTGGACACAACCAGTTCGTCTTGCAGCATTTACAGGGCACAAATCCTGTACTATATACAGCAACTGGTTGGCTCAAAGCATCTCGAGAAAATCCAATGGTTCGAAATGCTGCCACACTGCTCCAGGAGTCTTCCAAGTAAGTTGATGATACCACCATCACACTGCCAGTGCGCACTTAAGAGAAACAGAATTATGGATGGGTGCTGTATTGGAGAGAGTGCTCCTATTGGCTCAGTAAATAGAATAGTTCAGTGTGTCATGAGACTATGACCTTGGCAGATTTTGTGTTGCCCATTGGCAGGAGTGTTCAATGTGGGATGGGTAAGGTGCACATTACCAGTGCATTCGAGCATGGCAAGGTCATAGTTGCCTAATGCTTGAGGCAGTGCAGCTCTTAGATTGTTTAGCTGCTGGGCTTCTCAAGTGCCTCAATATCAACAGTGTATGTTAAGTGCCAGATTTGGTGAAAAACACTGCCACCAGTGTCAGTTGTCAATGACAACAATGTTATCATGACAGAGTTGCTATCAAATGTCACAAATAGTAACAATGGATGGAGTGGTCACACTGGTGAGCATCCCTACTGTCCAGAACCATTTTTCCATTCAGTGTCACGTAAGTACGTGTTCTACCCATATATTGAAGGGCACAGAGATTAGCATGGTGCAAAAGTGCACCTGTTGGAGGTTTGAAATATAGGAAAAGTCACCTGGGCTCATGAATTGCAGCACTCACTGGTATATACCAAAGTCAGTGTACAGTTACATAAAAAAGACAATGTTTATTTTATTTCTATGTATTTATTCATCCTCAGACAATTCAGCATAACAGTACAAGACATATCAGACACATTACAGAAATAATATATACGTATAAAAATTTGTACAAAATAGAATAGGACTAGGTGAAGATAGATCAGAACTATCATGATCTTATCAACAGAACCATTCCAGCATTCATTTAGCAGCTGGGGGAAACTTAAGTCAGGACAGCCACGTAGGGTTCGAACCCTACTGCTACTGAGAGTGAGTCCAGTGCATTAACACTAACTAGCCATATTGCTTGGTATATAATTGAGAAAGAAAACTACATATTCCTAGCTTTCAAGGAGATTTAAGCATGCACCAGAAATATGACCAGTGATATAACTAGAACATTAAACTTCATTGTATTACATTTACAAAACATGGAAACACATGAACGCATAATACAACACTGCTGAAAGTATAAACACATGAACATACAAATACAGCACTATAACCATCTCAAATAATCTTGCAACAGAAGCCTTCTTTGAGTAGGTGAATTTCAGTACATCTGAAACAGAGAAAATGGGAAGCCAACAGCAGAAACGTTCTTGTGCAGATACAAATAGAGCATAGATGGTACAGCTACTAACAGATTGAAAAGTGCTCGAGAATAAACAAGAACCTAGTATTTCTGTAAACTAACATATTTGTTTCCACTGTAGAAACTGTGGTGTCACCGCCAGACACCACACTTGCTAGGTGGTAGCTTAAATCGGCCGCGGTCCATTTAGTACATGTCGGACCCGCGTGTCGCCACTGTGTAATCGCAGACCTAGCGCCACCACCAAGGCAGGTCTCGTGATACGAGAGAGCACTCGCCCCAGTTGTACGAGAACCTAGCTACCGACCAGATGTACGAAGCCTTTCTCTCTCATTAGCCGAGAGACAGAATAGCCAGCAGCTAAGTTAATGGCTACGAACTAGCAAGGCGCCATTAGCCATACAGTGATTGTACTTAAAGTCTCCTGTGTATCGTCAAGATCGATGTACCTCAATGATTTAGTAAAGTTAAGTATTAAACCTGCTCCGTACTTTTCTTCCTAACATTAATTACGTATCCTGTTCCAGTACTTCACGCCCGTCTGCGTTAGTCTAGCTTGCCTTTTCAGCCATCTCAACTTCACGGTGTCGGCCCAGCTACCGACACAACAGAAACACTACTCAACAACGAATGATTTTAACTGTACAGTAAAAGCCAGTTCTTTCTCCAACCTCTTTGTTTATTGGCTTTGCATTATAAAGAATGTCACCAAAGTGGCTCATGTGTCTTTGTCTAAGAGTTGGTTTTGCTCACTCTCTGTGGAGGGACTTGTGGTTGTTAATATTATAGCCATGGTAATTGCTGTAGTTTGCAGGACTCCAAGATTATGAGAGTAATGTAAGCATACTCAACTTCTTAAATATGGGCTTGCAGTGGGCCCTTGTGGAGCTGTATGAAAAGGTTCAAATAGCCCTTCTTGACAATGAAAAAAATTCATTTAATCATCTATCAGTTTTATTCCAAGAGACTATTCCATAAGCTACAAGGGATTGGAAGTAACCAAATGAGCCATTCTTGTATCTCCAGAGAAACATACTTGTGAAATGACTCTCAGAGCATAAAATGCAGAACTGAGTTACTGGGAGAGTTCTGTTGCGTAGTCTACATCCCTACTCATTTCCACCATGCACCAGTTGGAGACCTTCAGTATGTTTCATTTTTCCAAATAGAATGTAATGTATTTTTTTCACATTAAGGGTCAGCCTGTTGGCATTGAACAATGAATGTAAGAACTCGACCAGTTCTTGCAAACACAGATACCTTAACACCACTCACTATTACACAAGTGTCATCCAGGAACAGCACGATCTTAGCTGCAATTCCTTAGGTTTGTCCTGTTGTACACCTTTTTTTACTTTATTTCCATCTGATACTGGTTTGATTTTATGATAAGGATGAGCTTAAGTGAGCTTCACAACCCACAATCTATTTTGCAAATATCACTGAACTCACTTGTTGTGTGTCCCTTTTACCCCATTACTTCCAACTTTTGTAAAACAATTTTATTGCTAACAGTACTTAAAGCTTTAGAAAGATCTAAATTAATCTTAATTAACTCCTACAACACTACTGTAGTTACACAGGTTTCTAATTATTTCATCTGTGTAATCCATTATTACTGTTCCTGTACTTCTTCCTGACCAAAAGCCATTTTCATTACTATTCAGTCGTTTGTGGTTGTTTAGGAACTCAGTGATTCATTGTTTCATTAATCTCTCAAATAATTCAGAGAATGCTTGAATAAAGGTAACATTTTACAATTTTTAATTTATGGGGTAACACTCTCTCAGTGAAAGATAAATGAGCAGTGTAGGCGAAGAGCTTTGAAATTTGTGAAGTATTACAGATCGTGAGAGAGACTGGTACTTACTCTTCAGCTGCTGACACTTTGCACTTGAGACTTTTAATCACCTTTACTACTTCTTGTTCACTGGTTGGATCTGATGTCACACTCTATGCAGGTTTAACATATATCAGTTTATCTCGATTTGTGAAATTTTAGACAGTGAAGAGGCATAGTTATAATCCACGGCAAGTACAACACTGAAAATCTAGATCCCAGTTCTAAATAAAGTAACAACAAAAAGTGGCAGACTCTGCAAGAGAGGCGCTCTGCATCGCGGTGTAGCTTGCTCGCCAGGTTTCGAGAGGGTGCGTTTCTGGATGAGGTATTGAATATATTGCTTCCCCCTACTTATACCTCCCGAGGAGATCACGAATGTAAAATTAGAGAGATTAGAGCGCGCACGGAGGCTTTCAGACAGTCGTTCTTCCCGCGAACCATATGCGACTGGAACAGGAAAGGGAGGTAATGACAGTGGCACGTAAAGTGCCCTCCGCCACACACCGTTGGGTGGCTTGCAGAGTATAAATGTAGATGTAGATGAAGCAAAATACAAATTAACTATAAAACAGATATTCATTGTATTAAAAAATTGTACACTGGGACTGTCACGGCAGATTGCAGTTATTTCCATTGATGCTCTGTGGTAATGTGATAGATATGTGCTTGTAGGTCTGTGCACAGTGAGCATTTTGAGAACAGTCATACAGCAAATACATATACATGATTCCCAAAGAGAATCAGCTTAAAAGAAACACACAATGGCATGTAATTTTTTCTTAAATTGTGATAAATTTGAAGAATAAAAATATATTTTATAAAGGTGAAATAGTGGCTCTGTTTTTTGTGTCAAGACATGCATGCTCAGACACAGGTGATGGGGATTGGTGATCAGGCTGCCTCTGGCAGCCACTTCAGCTAGCTGCATGCATGCCACTTGAATATCAGTGCGCACTACACTTGCAGTTGTGGTCCGACTGACAACTGCTATGGACAGTAGGCATAACACACCCCTGCTTCTGTGTGTGTGTGTGTGTGTGTGTGTGTGTGTGTGTGTGTGTGTGTGTGTGTGTGTGTGTGTGTAGGGGGGAATGCATTACCGTCCATGATTCTATGATTGAAGAGATGTCCTGGGGCGAAAGTGAACTGGCAACCGCACTATGTTCGGATTGCAAGGCAACTGGTGGTCAGTTTTGGTGATGTGGATGGGAGCCATCTGGCAGATGTCAAGAGCCCACGATGAAGGGTGCTGGCCTGGGCAGTACTAACGGTGGACTGGATAGGAGAGGCTCTGGTGATGGAGTGATGGAGACCTAGCTTCTATACCCACCATTGGAAGTGCCTGCTCAGCAGAGTGGAAGGTGCTAGCTCCTTCCACAAGAAGCAAACCCACCATCTGTGGTGATGAAGCCCTGACCACTGGGGTAGATGGGTATGACATGGCCTGCAAGACCTTGGAGCAGCCATGGCTGATGCAGTATGAGGCATTGGGCCCACGGCTCAAGGAGGGGTCCTACACCCACCGTGGGATGTAGCTGGTTGTCGTGGTGTGCCACTAGGTGATCTTCATTTCAAACTGCACTGGCTGTGGATGAGACGAAACCCAGCGAGCTTGCCTTCCAAACATCCTGGCCCAGACAGGTCACAAACTTAGCAAGATCAGTGCCACTGGAGGAGACCTGCGCAGCAGCAAAAGTTTGAGCAGTGTTAGTGGCTGACAAATGTGCAGCAGCTCAGTGGGACTCTTGGCCTCAGTTGGCATCACATCATACTGTAAGAGTTAAAAAAAGAATGAGAGAGCCTCCTTGCCCAGTACTTCAGCACCTGCATCTCAAATGCCTGGACAAGCCATGGAATGGAGGTGCTGTGACTTGGTGAATGCTGTTATGTGTACAAAAGTCCTTGAATCACAAACTGAGGACCATTTTCCAGAATGGGTGTAAGGGAAGCCTTATATGGAAAATATCGTAAACAGAGCCTCGATAGTTGCATCTGCTGTTATAGATAGATATCAAAAGTCATAAGGAATGGACTCTATCCCAAGGCTGCCTAGGGGCTGACCAGGCCTAAAAAAGGGTGTGGTGCTGCCTGCTGACATGAACACTTGTGGAAGTGTGTGAAAAGGGATTACACCTCCTGATCAATGCCTGGCCAAAACATTTGATGGCGCACCAACAGTTTTGTGCGAGACATCGGTCAGTGTTGCTGATGTAATAAGTGGAGGAACTCCCACCACAGAGCCATTGGGATACCAGCATGAGAAGTAAACCCCTCCATTGACAGGTGAATAATGTCATCAAGGAGGGAGAGATCATGACACAATGCATAAAAAATCTGAAGTGGGTCCGATATCAGGGCCATGTTGTAGCATGCCTATAGCCTGCTGGAGCAGTGATTCCACTGCCACAGCAGAGGCAATACAGGACATGATGACGGGAAAACTATTCTCCATGAGTCTTGTCTCCATATTCAGTCGAAAACAAAGCAGTTTCTCCTGGTCAAATCAGGGCCAGGACCCATTGGGATCTGGGTCAAGAACAGAGGTTGATGCGGAAGATGGTGAGAGATTTTGTCTGGTAAATATGCTGGCAGGCTAAAGGGGAAAATCAAGGGCTTATCGTTGGTAATTAAATGAAATGCCATACAAGAACTTAAAGAATTTTATAAGTTCAAGACATAGGCAGTAGCAAGAGCACTTCTTTTGCCATCTGGGGGGGGGGGGGGGGGGGGGGGTCAGGGGGGAGGGGAAGGTGGGGAGGGGAAGAGATCCACTGCTTGGGGCAGGCTGGCTGCTTGTGCTGTACAAAACAAGAGGGGCATGAAGGAAGTGGCATTCACTGTTTCTGCTGCTGATGACGTGTTTGTCCGAGTCGACCCAGTTGGCTTGTTTGTGCTGCAGCTACCTACTCTCTCCCAAGCATGATAGGCTCCATGTGCCAGGGTTGCATGCTTTCAACAATGGTGAAATCACTCCAAGCCTCTAACTGGTGGTCTGTAGCGTGAGAGACCTTGAGTGACTGTGCAGTATTCAAAACTTCTTCGAAAGTAGAGTCATCAAGCTGAAGGGCATGTTGACACACCACCTTATCTGGGGCTGAATGACTGATTGTGTCTCTGATCATGGCATCTGCATAAGACTCCTGAGACTTCACTGTGACGAACGACACTTAAAACTGAATTCGTGAAGCTCAGCCGCGCAGCTGCAATATGATAGCTGCGGTAGGAGGACAGCAAACTAGTCTTATCGAAAAAGGCAAGCACACTGGTACAGCTGTATGTCCCTGCTGTTGTTGCAGAATGGACTGAGTAAAGTCTAAATGAAAGAGCCGAATGGCAGAAAACCACAGAACCTGAAAAATGCAAGAATACGTCCCTTGTTGATACCACCCGTGTTCTAAGGAACACTAAGAAAGAGGCAGTCATAAGAGATACAATTTGTTGGGCCACAGAGTGACAACAAGATTACAATAAAGGTAGTTACATGTAAAGAACACACAAACAACTGAAGGCCTGGAGCCTTGTGCAAGTCCTTATATAGTCACTACCGTATTTACTCGAATCTAAGCTGCACTTTTTTTCCGGTTTTTGTAATCCAAAAAACCGCCTGCGGCTTAGAATCGAGTGCAAAGTATGCGGAAGTTCTGAAAAAAGTTTGTAGTTGCCACCACAACTAAGTTCTGCCATCGAATATATGTAAGCGCTACACAGGCATGCTTTGCAAGCTCAAAGATAAATACTGGCGCCAAAACCTATGCGTCAGTAAATAAATTTAAAAAAAAGGTGGAAGATGAGCTTTTTTCTCCGCCCCAAGTTTCGACCACTGCATTTTCATACATTATCCAACGAAGTAAATACAAGTTCCGTATTGTTCATCTTCAAATGTAGCAGCATTTCAATGTACTACGAAAATCCGACTGGCAAGACTGTTTGGGTTGTTTGTCAACATGGCCAACTGTACGTTCTGAATATTTTCCTACCTGAGAGAAGAGATGGTTGCTAATAGGAACTTTTATGTATTGTGAATCACATGCAGTATTCTCTTCACCGTAAGAATAATACGAATATAGTCATTTTGCCATGTATTGTTTCGTGTTTGCTGCTATCTCATTTAAATCCTGTCTGCCTAATCAACTACAAAACTAGAGTGAGACAACAGCAAACGCGGAAGAATATACATATCATGTCATGTTTATATTCGTATTATTCTTATGCCTAATAGTGGTACAGTCAGAAATGAAGCACGGCAATTGACTAGATTTTTAAATCTAAGATAACTCTAATTTCTGTGCGAATGTAATGTACTAAAGAGGCGTCTGCAAAGATTTTCAAATGGAGAAAAATTTTTGCTAAATCCTCATTCAGAACATCTATCATACACAGTCTGTTATTTGGTTCTTGTTGATCATTATCAAAGAAAGCAGCAGTGTAAGTAACAACAAATAGCAGTCTCTTGCCATTGTTTTGCTAATGAGACGATTGCTCTTTTGTTTTGTAATTGTAACTGGCGGTAGCGTGCACAAAAGCAAGCCATGCCTCGAGTGGCGACTGGTCATAAACACACATTATCAGAATGCGACAAAAAATGCATGACACTGTACAGTAATGCATTTTCAGCTTAGAGTGACATAAACACCTATAACAAAGAGAACGGTATCAGATCAAAGAAAAATAACCAATAAGTTCAAACCAGACGAAGCACGTGAAAAAGGAAGGGTACCCGTATAAATACGGACAGAGCGCCTGACGCATAGCAATGGCTACCTGATAAAGCTTAACTGCTAAGCTTACGTCTCGAACCAAACTACTGTAGCTGTATCGTCATTCATTCGACCTACATTGTGTCTCATATTACTATGGACCAACTTTGTTTCGACTTGGAGGTACGGCCTAAAACTTTTCTCTCTCCTTGAATTTCGAGTCTCAAATTTCAGGTGCGGCTTGGATTTGAGTAAATACGGTATCCCTGTCAGATGTTTCTGGCATAGTGCTGCATACACACAGTGGACTGTGTGATGAGAGTCACTGTCTGTGCTGCCCATTTCAGCCATCTGATGTAGTTGTAGGTGCACCGTTTGAATGTCGACGTGTACTACACTTGCCATAGTGGCCCGAATGATGTCCACTGTGGGTGGTAGGTGTGGTAACCAGTGGGATACTATGCACTCAAGTATAGTGCTATGTAGTTACTTCAGCCATTTCGTAGAACTGTTTTATCTTCAGTTTCTGGCTCTCCTTTTCTAAAATTGCACAAATTGTCACTATACCATTGCAGTTGGTTAATAAGTGGGCACAAACACCTATAACAACAATTGTAGTCTCTCACATTAAAGTTTGAGAATTTGTGTCAGGACATATTTGGTCAGTTCTCTTTTAGTGTGAAAGGTTCATATCCTGCACATATGTTGAACAAGAACTATCTAAAATAACAGTGGAGCACATCTTTCATATTTTAAAGAACCTTCAAAATAATAATCATCTATCATAGCTGATGCTGCTGAAGAATATTAAAATGTTAGTTAAAGACTGCAGAGTCAGACTGTCCCATAATATATGTATATAGCAGACAGTAACTGCATGATATGACTTTTGTCTCCTAGTATATTTACTATCGCTAATTTTACTGGCACCACTTAGATAATCTTTGTTATCCTTTTATTTCTTTTCATTCCCTTATTTCTTTCTAGCTAACTATTTTAAATAGGAAACATCATTTGAAGAATGTTATTTATTGCAAAACAGTAAAAACTGTGAAATCCTCAATGAAAGAATACTTGCCTGAACACCAAATTTCTCTTTACAGTTTCTTGTAAAGCTTCATGCTCCACATAGGAAACATACATAGAATACTTCTGTAATCTCTAGTGACCATTCCTACATATCAAAAATCACTTGCATCTAAATATTCCTGAATACAGGAGAGAGTTTTCAACAAATATTGTGGGGAGCATTGGAACACTGACAGATAAGGTGATTCCACATAGGATGGGACAACATATATGAAGAAACTGAATGGGTTTGGTTGACCAGTGCTAGCTGCTGATGACTAGAAATGACGAAGAAATTCGGAAGAAATACTTTAACTAAGTCAGAATGAGAAACAGAAAAGTTCAAGAATACTAAAATGTTCTAAAATATCGATTCATCATTACTGACAATTGTTCGAAGAACTACTTCAAAAAACATATGAGGGACATTGGATTAAAAATTATTGTTTTACATATGTGAATTTGAGGAGAAGTTCAAAATATATAAAGTTGATATTTCCCTTATATTTTTCTTACTGCTTCGAGAATAGCAAAGCCAACTTAAAGATAATCAAATATGCTTAGAAAGATTAGAGTTAAATGAAAAAATTCTTGATTTTGAACTTGGCTCTAGAATGAATACGAAAAGGGGGGAACTAGAGAAATATGCATAGTATGCCAAAATTTAAGTGTGTTTGTAAGTGCAGTGAAATATTCAGAGAGGAAATATGATACTCTGTTGCATCAGAAAGACATTAGCTAGTAACGAAAATTCTAAGAAAGTCTGAAATCTGCAAGCACGGTTTTGAATTATGATTTTTGAGGTTGTTGAAGATAGTAAAGAAAGCATACAATAATTTCTACAAATTTGAATTTGTAGGCCTAAGCATGTAAGGATTGAAATTCTGATGCCTAGATAAAATGCCCATGTCTTTGGAATATGAACTTGTGATCAGTTTAAGTATGCTAACAATAATAAAAAAAAAGAAGATAAATTTAGAATTTAATGCAAATTGAATAAGATGAGCTGAAATGACAATAGCAGTACTACAAAATTTGCATTTTGTTGCCACTAATATGAAATGTAGGATATTGTTCCAAACAGATAAAAGAGGAGCTTTAGTTAATTGATGTTTACCTGAGAAAGTAAACCTCCACTATGATTAAAACTGCTTCTTATTTGACTTTTTTCACATGGCACTCCAGCATTGCCATTGTGGCTATCAGCTATGCCTTGGTTAAGACTCGGACAACATTGGCAAAATGCATTTTGCGGGTGGCAGTTCAATTGACCACCAGTTATTGTACACAATAACAGATTATGTGTGCATCACATGGAAATTGCAAGTGGCAGATGCTTTGTTGTTGCGGACTGGAAATAGTGACATCGTGAGTTCTTATTGGGAGTTATAAGTTCCAAGATATGGAGTGTCAACTAATAAGTAATTTTAATCTAACTACAGAGCACATACAATGTTCGCTAAGGAAGTTATAAAAAAAGCTTTGAACTGCAAGTGTACCTCCATTTTCAAGTGGGTTTCATTCTTTTTAAAATGTAGATTGTTATTGCTGCTTTCAAATTACTTAAAATATTACTGCATAATTTTCTTCTGCAGGGAAGAAATGAGCCAGCTGTTTGTGAGTATCCGTGGCACCGGAGTTTCAAGCACGCTGGGTGGCTCAGTTGTGGGAATTGAAGGCACACAGTCACTAAGGAGAGCATCGAGCATACGCAGAACATTCACGGCTGGAGCTGCGGGTATCAAACGAAAATCTGTTTGCCTGCAAGTCAAGTTCACTGTGGTGAGTACACTGTTAACTCTTCACTGCTGATGCTTCTTTTGAATCAATCTGCACAGTGGAATCACTTTTTTTAAAGTAATGTTAACAGTTATTATTTTCTGACTGCTACTGGCAAAATGTTTGATTGCAAGAATTACTAATTTCCACCAGACGGAGAATGATGTGACACTGTATTTGCCTATCTCCTGAAATGAAAATGTAATTTAAGATATTGTAAGATATTCTCTCAGGTGTTCTTATGTCATAGACATAAGCTTCATGATAAAGTCTGAACATTTTTCCTTTAATTTGAACATCTTCAAATTAGAGTAATTTTCAAATTACTCCATATTACGTAAAATCAAGTACATGTCCATGATCAGCAAACTTGTTGTTTTTACGAGGTGTGTTTTTTAAGTAAGTATCGTTTTGAAATTAAAAAAAGACATGCTAAGATATTTCAATAATTTTATTTTTACATGAAAGCCTGTACCTTAATCTACTTTCCTACATCATTTCTGTCAAAACCACTGTTTTGACTTCGTCATTGTCTTGAAGACGCTGACCGCCCAGGTGTTTCTTCAAGTACAGGAACAGATGGTAGTCACTGGGCGCAAGATTGGGGCTGTACAGAGAATGATCTAGAGTTTTCCATCGAAAAGATGTGTGGAGATATTTGGTCTGATTCACCACGTGCAGAGGGCATTGTCTTACAGCAAAACGATGCCCTTGCTCAACTTCCATGGACTGTTGCTTCGATTCTGGTGTGACGTAGGCCACCCATGTTTCATCACCCGTAACAGTTTGGCTTAAGAAATCATCACCGTCATCATGGTACTGCTCAAGGAAAGTCAATGCACTGTCTAAATGTTTGGTTTTGGCGCATCCGTCAACATTTTCGGTACCCAACATGCGTGCAATTTTCGGTAATTCAAGTGCTCGGTCACAAGCCATACGAAACACTACGAGAAACATTAGGAAAGCAATCCCGCAATGAGGAAATCGTAAAGCGTCTGTTTTCTCTCACCTTATTGTCCACTTCCTGCACCAAACTTTCATTAACGACTGAAGGACGCCCACTCCATTGTTCATCATGCACATTTGTGCAGCCATCTTTAAATGCTCTCACTCACTTTCTTACCATTCCATCACTCATAATGTTTTCTCCATAAACTGCACAGATCTCATGATGAATATCGATCGCTTTTATCCCTTTAGCACTAAGAAATCTTATAACAGCCCATACTTCACAGTCGGCGGGGCTCATGATTATTGGAGGCATCTTAAACACTCAGTACACAGTGTAAACAAGGAAGAATCAAACTGTAATGACGTCAGTACATAGATTAAGGTACAGGCTTTGATGTAAAAAATAAAATTATTGAGATATCTTAGCATGTCCTTTTTTAATTTCAAATCGGTACTTACTTAAAAAACACGCCTCGTATCAGTCCAGGTTGATGTTACAGCATAATTTTATTAGTGGACTCAAAAATTTTAAAGCATATGGTATATGAAAATTTAAGTAACAGATTGTTCTTTAAAGTACAAGTTTATCAGCACTAATTACACCATAGGAATCAGCAAAATATAAATTACTGTCTAGATAAAAAGAATTTTGATAACATGACATGTGAAGTAATTTTGATACGTTATTGGGTAATTGTTGTCTAAAAGGAAGAAAAATAGTCTTTATTTACTCTAGCATCAGAACTAGTTGGGATACCCCTCTGTGATGAATGTGTAATGGATAGCAAGCATTGCTAGTCATATGCATGTTGTCAGTAGTACTATGTGAAGTAAATCTCTATATTGCTACCATCCAAACCACATCATGTAGATTTGGGATTGCTTTTTCCACCATCCACTTTTCACGGGCTACAGCAATAATCAAAAACTACACAAATAGGATGTACAAGACTAAGACTAAATATTTTCAAAGAGAAACTGGCAATATTGTGAGTTCCCACATTTTCACTGAAGGAAACTGCTTGAGTGTTTCTAAAGAAATGATATGTTTTAAAATACCTTAGTTAGAGATTTATATTTGTAGAAGCTGAGGCTAATGTGGATTAAACATGTGGTTTATGCCAGTCATTAATGTCTACATAGAAACCATTTGTAATATTTTTTCGTTTACTTTTCAAAACTTTAGGATCTACAGCAATTTTTTGCTCTTTCCTGCTTGCCCTAAAAGCATTGCTCTGAAAGTAAGAGAAATTTGTTGTGTATTTGCTATAGCTTAGAATTCATTGTGTAAAAATTATTATAGCCACGGTCTGTTGCAGTTTTATGTGATACTGTTACACATTTTCAGGATGGCCTTGTTGAAACACTACGAAGGACTCGGCTGAAGTTTGTGCACTGTTTCTTGCCCCAACATAATGCTGGGCTTTCTGATGCAAAGTCTCAGCTGCCACGTTCTGGCAGCACAGGGAATGCTGAGGATCTTGTTATCAATGTACCATTGCTTAGGTCTCAGGTATGTTTCTTGTGTTCCCAGAAGAAATGGGATTTTCTCTTGTGCACAGAAATAGTTACAAAGAATTATATGTTCATACATTTCACATTGTCAGCAGGCTGTCAATTTTTTGATAGTGTTGAATCTAGTTTTGTAAAACAAGATCTTCTTTTTCTATAATCCTAGCCATAAATGCTTCAGCACTCTTCAGTGGGTATTTGTTTTATCTACTGCCCAAAACTTAAGAGTTAAACTGATGCTAAGCAGTTACAGTGAAATTCAAAATTATGCCTGTACCATTGCTTACTATTTTCAAGTGTATATTTGTGCTGGTTTATTTCAATTTTGCTATTTGTTTTGCCTGTCCATCAGTGGTCATTGTATACTGACAGCATTGTCATACCATTCGACATGCATATAAACAAAAAGAAAAGATTTTCTCCCTAAGACTGAAAATTGGTAATATAATAAACTTTAAATAAATCCTGATTTACTTGCTGAATGGCATGTACACATAGGTCAGTAGAGGAAAATAAGATCACATCCCAGTAAAGAGATTGTGGTGGTGTATTTAGATCACATTATATCTGAATAAAAGCCTCAACAAAGTACACATACATCTCATTTATTAACCAGTAAAAATCAGGGTACGGAAAATAATAAATAAAGTGAACTGTAAAGTAACATTGACACATGGCATACCTGTTTCAGTATAATGAGGTCACTGGTAAAGATACAGGGTGCCATTCTCTTAGAGATTAAATTGTGGGACTGCAAAGACACTGAAACATAGAGCTCATTTGTCTGCAGCACAATGTGAGACATTGTTCTGTAATAAAATGGGTTGTACGTAATTTGCAACTGAAGATTAGTGCAATTATCCATATACAGAGAACATCTGTTTCACCTCAAAATGTTTGTGCTGCTGTTTTCTTCAAAATGTTGCACCTTTTTGACTTCCATCACATGCCTGGCTCCAAATCTGACATCTTGCAAATTCTTAGCAGACACAAGGACCCATCTTTATTTCTTGCTTTCATCCATAGTATTTTGTAATTTTGGTAGCGCAGCCTTATGTGGCCTACAGTACCACAGTCATGTATTTTGATCTCTTGTTGTAGGCACCACAGTCTTTGATTATTCTCTAGTTGCTTGGGTTAGTACCTTCTTTTATGTCATTAGATAGGTCTGTTTATTGGGAGATGGTCAGCTGTGGATGGCACTGGTCTCTGTCGGGAAACAACAAGAAATTGTATTGGGCACAGCTGACAGAATTCAGTTGTTGTCATAGGCTGGAATGTTGTCAGGGCAACTGAGTTTTGGGCTGTAATACATATGGAAACTTTGGATGCAGATGTTCTGGCCAATTTGACGACACCCAAGTGTGACTGGCAGTGATGGGTTTTCAATCTGGATAGAAGGCAAATGTTGGTATTGGCAGTATGGCTGTCTCCTTCTGCCTTAGCAACAAATACAAAGTGCTCTGTATTGCTTGGAACACATCTGAATTGTATTATGACTTCCGGAATGAGATTTTCGCTCCGCAGCAGAGTGTGTGCTGATATGAAACTTCCTGACGGATTAAAACTGTGTGCCAGACTGAGACTTGAACTCGGGACCTTTGCCTTCCATGGACAAGTGCTCTACCAACTGAGCTACGCAAGCACAGCTCACAACCCATCCTCACAGCTTCAATTCTGCCAGTATCTCATCTACTACCTTCCAAACTTCACAGAAGATCTTCTGTGAACCTTGGAAAACTAGCAATCTTGGAAGAAAGGATATTGCGGGGACATGGCTTTCCCACAGCCTGGAGGATGTTTCCAGAATGAGATTTTTCACTCTGCAGTGGAGTGTGCACTGATATGAAACTTCATGACAGATTAAAACTGTGTTCTAGACTGAGACTCGAACTCAGAACCTATGCCTTTCACGGGCAAGTGCTGTACCAATACCCTTTCTTTCAGGAGTGTTAGTTCTGGTTATAAGTACAAAATCAAATAAGGGTAATGCAGGTGTAGGTTTAATAATGAATAAAAAAATAGGAGTATGGATATGCTACTACAAACAGCATAGTGAACACATTATTGTGGCCAAGATAGATATGAAGCCCATGCCTACTACAGCAGTACAAGTTTATATGCCAACTAGCTCTGCAGATGACGAAGAAATTGAAGAAATGTATGATGAGATAAAAGAAATTATTCAGGTAGTGAAGGGAGAAGAAAATTTAATAGTCATGGGTGACTGGAATTCGACAGTAGGAAAAGGGAGAGAAGGAAACATAGTAGGTGAATATGGATTGGTGCTAAGAAATGAAAGAGGAAGGCACCTGGTAGAATTTTGCGCAGAGCATAACTTAATCATAGCTAACACTTGGTTCAAGAATCATGAAAGAAGGTTGTATACATGGAAGAACCCTGGAGATACTAAAAGGTATCAGATAGATTATATAATGGTGAGACAGATTTAGGAACCAGGTTTTAAATTGTAAGACATTTCCAGGGGCAGATGTGGACTCTGACCACAATCTATTGGTTATGAACTGTAGATTAAAACTGAAGAAACTGCATTAATGAGATAGGATCTGAATAAACTGAAAGAAACAGAGGTTGTACAGAGTTTCAGGGTGAGCATAAGGGAACAATTGACAGGAATGGGGGAAAGAAATACAGTAGAAGAAGAATGGGTAGCTCTGAGGGACGAAGTAGTGAAGGCAGCAGACGATCAAGTAGGTAAAAAGAAAAGGGTTAGTAGAAATCCATGGGTAACAGAAGAAATATTGAATTTAATTGATGAAAGGAGAAAATATAAAAATGCAGTAAATGAAGCAGGCAAAAAGGAATACAAACGTCTCAAAAATGAGATCGACAGGAAGTGCAAAATGGCTGAGCAGGGATGGCTAGAGGACAAATGTAGGATGTAGAGGCTTATCTCACTAGGGGTAAGATAGATACTGCCTACAGGAAAATTAAAGAGACCTTTGGAGATCAGAGAACCACATGTATGCTTTGAGGGATGAAATAGTGAAGGCAGCAGAGGATCAAATAGGTAAAAAGACGAGGGCTAGTAGAAACCCTCAGATAACAGAAGAAATATTGATGCAGTAAATGAAGCAGGCAAAAAGGAATACAAACGTCTCAAAAATGAGATCAACTGGAAGTGCAAAATGGCTAAGCAGGGATGGCTAGAGGACAACTGTAAGGATGTAGAGGCTTGTCTCACTAGGGGTAAGATAGATACTGCTTACAGGAAAATTAAAAGAAACCTTTGGAGAAAGAAGAACCATTTGCATGAATATCAAGAGCTTTGATGGAAACCCAGTTCTAAGCAAAGAAGGGAAAGCAGGAAGGTGGAAGAAGTATATACTCTTATAGAAGGGCGATGTACTTGAAGACAATGTCATGGAAATGGAATTGGATGTAGATGAAGATGAAATGGGAGATATGATACTGCGTAAAGAGTTTGACACAGCACTGAAAGACCTGAGTCGAAACAAGGCCCCAGGAGTAGACAACATTCCATTAGAACTACTGACAGCCTTGGGAGAGCCAGTCCTGACAAAACTCTACCATCTGGTGAGCAAGATGTATGAGACAGGCGAAATACCCACAGACTTTAAGAAGAATATAATAATTCCAATCTCAAAGAAAGCAGGTGTTGACAGATGTGAAAATTACCGAACTATCAGTGTAACATTTCACAGCTGCAAAATACTAACGTGAATTCTTTACAGATGAATGGAAAAACTGATAGAAGCCAACCTCGGCGAAGATCAGTTTGGATTCCATAGAAATGTTGGAACATGTGAGGCAATACTGACCCTACGACTTATATTAGAAGAAAGATTAAGGAAAGGCAAACCTACGTTTCTAGCATTTGTAGACTTAGAGAAAGCTTTTGACAATGTTGATTGGAATACTCTCTTTCAAATTCTGAAGGTGGCAGGTGTAAAATACAGGGAGCGAAAGGCTATTTACAATTTGTACAGAAACCAGATCGCGGTTATAGGAGTTGAGGGGTATGAAAGGGAAGCAGTGGTTGGGAAGGGAGTGAGACAGGGTTGTAGCGTATCCCCGATGTTATTCAATCTGTATATTGAGCAAGCAATAAAGGAAACAAAAGAAAAGTTCAGAGTAGGTGTTAAAATCCATGGAGAAGAAATAAAAACTTTGAGGTTCGCCGATGACATTGTAATTCTGTCAGAGACAGCAAAGGACTTGGAAAAGCAGTTGAACGGAATGGACAGTGTCTTGAAAGGAGGATATAAGATGAACATCAACAAAAGCAAAATAAGTATAATGGAATGTAGTCGAATTAAGTCGGGAGATGCTGAGGGTATTAGATTAGGAAATGAGACACTTAAAGTAGTAAAGGAGTTTTGCTATTTGGGGAGCAAAATAACTGACGATAGTCGAAGTAGAGAGGATATAAAATGTAGACTGGCAATGGCAAGGAAAGTGTTTCTGAAGAAGAAAAATTTGTTAACATCGAGTATAGATTTAAATGTCAGGAAGTCATTTCTGAAAGTATTTGTGTGGAGTGTAGCCATGTATGGAAGTGAAACATGGATGATAAATAGTTTAGACAAGAAGAGAATAGAAGCTTTCCAAATGTGGTGCTACAGAAGAATGCTGAAGATTAGATGGGTAGATCACATAACTAATAGGAGGTATTGTATAGAACTGGGGAGAAGAGGAGCTTGTGGCACAACTTGACTAGAAGAAGGGGTCGGTTGGTAGGACATGTTCTGAGACATCGAGGGATCACCAATTTAGTATTGGAGGGCAGCGTGGAGGGTAAAAATCGTAGAGGGAGACCAAGAGATGAATACACTAAGCAGATTCAGAAGGATGTAGGCTGCAGTAGGTACTGGGAGATGAAGAAGCTTGCACAGGATAGAGTAGCATGGAGAGCTGCATCAAACAAGTCTCAGGACTAAAGGCCACAACAACAACAACAACAACAACAACAACAACAGTTCTGGAAGGTTCGCAGAAGAGCATCTGTGAAGCTTGGAAGTAGAAGACAAGGTACTGGCAGACTTGAAGCTGTGAGGACGGGTCGTGAGTCATGCTTGGGTAGCTCAGTTGGTAAACCACTTGCCTATACAAGCCAAGGTCTCGATTTTGAGTCTTGGTCCGGCACACAGTTTTAATCTACTGGAAGTTTCATAGTATGACTTGTCTCTTGGCCATATGGATAATCTTTGTACAAAGTCTGGACAAACATAAAAGGCTGAAGCATGACTTGCAATTTTCAGTGTCATGTCTAGAACTGGGTGTGATCCTCTGATTTGGAGCTGAATGGATACTTAAACTGGGATCTCTCTCACAGAATTTTCTTCTCGAATGGTAATTTCTTGATCTCTCTTATCAGATATACAGCTGTAAGGCACCTTGAATAGATCAAACATTCATTACTTACTCAGGTCTGCTACTTTGAGTAACAGAGCATGTGTGGTACACACATGGAGCTTTCTAAGACTAAGGGAACACCAACACAGGCACAGCAGGTGGAGAGAGCAGGGAATCACTCCCTAATCAAGTAGGAGAATGTTTGCCCATTTATTGCAGAGGAGAAAATGTAAATGTAAATGTAGTATTAGTTACCTGCATATGTGTCAGAGGAAAAGTCCCAGAATTAGTCTCATTTGTCAACAGTAATAATGCCCACATAATACTCACAATAGAAAGTTGCAGATCAAACAATTTAATGGTCATTTGTTGTTGCTTTTATAAAGACTGAAAATCTCCTTTGTAGGAGTCAATGTGGGTTCTGCATACAGTATAAGAAGAGTCGGGTAATATGCTACTTTCTGGTATGTAATATATTTCTCAAAATAATAATTACGGGAGGGAAGAAAATAAAACTCTTACAGAGGCTTGTCAACAGTTCTTCCTTTGTGCAATTCAAAAAGAAGAGGAAAGGCAGAAGTGAAAATTGTACCCAAAGTTCCTTCTGCCATACATTACAGGTATTGACAGAGAACTGTAATATGCAGTTAATGTTCACATTTAACGTGGAGTTTTGGAATTGAGTATTACAAAGCAATTTTTGAAATAATGCAGTGTAGGCTTTCATGGCCAGTGGTTTTTCCTGTTACAATATCCAGGCTGACAGGCTGTGATTGAGGCATACATTTACTCACTAATGTTTTCTCCTCATCTGCAGAAATATCTTCAGAGGAGAAACACAGGCAATTGTGAAGAAAACTCAGAGAGCTGATTGTTTAAGACCAAAAAGAAAATGGTGAATTTTGTAGATTTGTAAAAGATCCACATTAGTCATTGGTGACAGCTAGTCTGCATAGAATATTTTGAAGCTGTGCTAAGGTATATAATGGAACCACAAAAAGTAGTAGTAACACCCCTTCAGCCAAACACAAGAGGAATGTAGAAGAGGGTATCAGTGATCATAAGTCAGTGGTTGCATCAATGACTACAAGTGTAATAAGAAATGCCAAGAAAGGAAGGAAAATATATTTGCTTAACAAGAGTGATAGGGCACAAATCGCAGAATATCTGAGTGACCACCATCAAATGTTCATTTCTGAGGAAGAGGATGTGGAACAAAAATGGAAAAAAATTCAGAAACATCGTCCAGTATGCCTTAGATAAGTTCGTACCGACTAAGGTCCAAAGCGAGGGGAAAGATCCACCGTGGTATAACAATCATGTACAAAAGGTACTACGGAAACAAAGAAAGCTTCATCATAGGTTCAAGAGTAGTCGAGTCATAGCTGATAAGGAAAAGCTGAACGAAGCGAAAAAGAGCGTAAAGAGAGCAATGAGAGAAGCATTCAACGAATTCGAACATAAAACATTGGCAAACAATCTAAACAAGAACCCTAAAAAGTTTTGGTCATATGTAAAATCGGTAAGCGGATCTAAATCCCCTATTCAGTCACTCATTGACCACGATGGCACCGAAACAGGGACGACCGAGGAAAGGCAGAAATACTGAATTCAGTGTTCCGAAACTATTTCACTGCGGAAAATCGTAACACGGTCCCTGACTTCAGCCGTCGCACGGATGCCAAAATGGAAAATATTGAAATAAACGATATCGGAATTGAAAAACAACTGCTATCACTTAGTAGCGGAAAAGCATCCAGACCAGACGAGATACCCTTAAGATTCTACAGTGATTATGCTAAAGAACTTGCCCCCTTTCTATCAGCAATTTATCGTAGATCGCTGGAAGAACGTAAAGTACCTAGCGATTGGAAGAAAGTGCAGGTCGTTCCCATTTTCAAGAAGGGTCATAAATCAGATGCGAATAATTATAGGCCTATTTCGCTTACGTCAATCTGTTGTAGAATAATGGAACATGTTTTGTGTTCTCGTATTATGACGTTCTTAGATAATACAAATCTCCTTCATCATAACCAACATGGATTCCGCAAACAGAGGTCATGTGAAACTCAGCTCGCCCTATTTGCCCAAGAAATTCACAGTGCCGTAGACACTGGCGAGCAGATTGATGCCGTATTCCTGGACTTCAGGAAGGCATTTGATACGGTTCCGCACTTACGTTTAGTGAAAAAAATACGAGCTTACGGAATATCAGACCAGGTTTGTGATTGGATTCAGGATTTCCTAGAAGAAAGAACACAACATGTCATTCTTAACGGTTCAAAATCTGCAGATGTAGAGGTAATTTCGGGAGTACCGCAGGGAAGCGTGATAGGACCTTTATTGTTTACAATATACATAAATGACTTAGTTGACAACATCGGTAGCTCCGTGAGGCTATTTGCAGATGACACGGTTGTCTACAAGAAAGTAGCAACATCAGAAGACTCGTACGTACTCCAGGAGGACCTGCAGAGGATTAATGCATGGTGCGACAGCTGGCAGCTTTCCCTAAACGTAGATAAATGTAATATAATGCGCATACATAGGGGCAGAAATCCATTCCAGTACGATTATGCCATAGGTGGTAAATCATTGGAAGCGGTAACGACCGTAAAATACTTAGGAGTTACTATCCGGAGCGATCTGAAGTGGAATGATCACATAAAACAAATAGTGGGAAAAGCAGGCGCCAGGTTGAGATTCATAGGAAGAATTCTAAGAAAATGTGACTCATCGACGAAAGAAGTAGCTTACAAAACGCTTGTTCGTCCGATTCTTGAGTATTGCTCATCAGTATGGGACCCTTACCAGGTTGGATTAATAGAAGAGATAGACATGATCCAGCGAAAAGCAGCGCGATTCGTCAAGGGGACATTTAGTCAGCACGAGAGCGTTACGGAGATGCTGAACAAGCTCCAGTGGCGGACACTTCAAGAAAGGCGTTACGCAATACGGAGAGGTTTATTATCGAAATTACGAGAGAGCACATTCCGGGAAGAGATGGGCAACATATTACTACCGCCCACATATATCTCGCGTAATGATCACAACGAAAAGATCCGAGAAATTAGAGCAAATACGGAGACTTACAAGCAGTCGTTCTTCCCACGCACAATTCGTGAATGGAACAGGGAAGGGGGGATCAGATAGTGGTACAATAAGTACCCTCCGCCACACACCGTAAGGTGGCTCGCGGAGTATAGATGTAGATGTAGATGTAGAAACAGACTGATACATCAGCCATAATAAAACACATTCTGTAGTGGGGAGACTATGAAATAAGTTTATATATTATCCAAAACAAAGCATATCATATTTGCTTGTACAGACAAGCAATAGAAGCTTGTAAACTCCAGAATAATTTTAACTGTGTGAACAAAGGAGTGAAATGAAATAATACATGTATGCTGAGTCTAAACAGAATGTAATAGTAAATTTTAATGGTAATTTACTTGTATTTGAGGATTTTTGTCATCTGTCAGAGATTCATATGCATTTCACATTGTGTTAAAAATACAGGTATACAGGTTATAACAAAGTTATAAATTTGGCCCCTACAACTTTTTCTCTGCAGTTCTAGGTGTTCATCCTTGAAGATTCTCCTAGAGACAAGGACAAAACATTAGTAAATAGTATGATGCACTGGCTATGGCCTCAGCCCAGGTGTTTTAACAGAAACAATTTCTGAAATATTCATGATGATTTGATGATGTTGGATTTAGGATGCTCAACAGCATGGTCTTCAGTGCCCCTACCGAAAGTCAATATACACATCACATAGGTTGAACTGTGCTTCATCTCACTAGTGAAAGTGGTGCAACAATTTTTCAGGTCCATACATTAAACAGATTTGTTCAAAATGCCTATATTAAAACAGATAAGTGGTTTGCATGTATTAAAAGCCACTGATTGTTTATGCTATGCTATTTGTTACATGAATGGCTGACTACTAAAACAAAAAACAGGCATTGCAGAAACTTTCCACTCGGAGCTCATTGATTTACTTTCCCCAGCGCTGTAGGTAGGAGACCAGACATTTCACAAAATTTTAAAATGTGTGTTACATCACTGGCCTTGTCAGCTAGGATGGTAGACAAGTTTCCAGCCAAACAGAGAATTGCTCTCATGTCAGCATATGAAACACATGTATTGTATGTTTCACAATGAAAAACTCATTCATACAGAATTGCAAACTACTTCATATTCACTCAGTGTGGTTGTCTTCATTGGCAGCTGCGAGGAGCGCAGCTGGTGGAGGCAGTGCGCCTGCACAAGCAGGGCTTCCCTAAGTTCCTGCCCCTCTCAGAGTTCCGCAGGAGGTTCCGCCTGCTGGCTCCCCCTGAGGCAAGACCCACCAGCCCTGTACCAGATGAGAGGCGAGCCGTCGAAGAGATGCTGCTCGGCATTGACACCGACCCCTCCGGGTACCGCGTCGGGCTCAGTCAGGTAGGCACTTCAGTTTCCATGAAGCATTTTATTTAAGCTTTTTCATGCTTCTTTGTTATAAGTAACAGTGAGCGGTTTGATAAAGGTCCTGACAGGTAAGCTCAGAACTGTTATTATTACAAATTTCCAGAATGAGCACAATAGCTAAACACAGTTTTATAAAATTAATTGAAAGGTGCTGCACAAATGGGAGAAAATATTTTGCCACACAAGGTATGTCACTAATTTTGGAACAGTGAAACTGTGAGAGTTCAATATAAGCTGATGTTTGAGACGTGGGTTTAAGCAAGTCCATGAACCTGCATATCATAAGATATCTGCTAGAAAGATGTTTAAGGTACTAAGTATGCAGAGATGATATACATGAAGTAGGAAACCTGTGAGCTGGACGCAAAGACCTTGGTACTGCACAGAGTTTTAGTACAGTTTTTCACAAGCCACTGGTGATGGAATTCATTCAGGTAGAGTCATCTGATGCAGCTAAACTGCTGTTCAGTAGCTCCACTGGTGGAAGATGGAATCGACAGTGAATATGATGCTAATGTAGAGTATTTATTTGAAAATCATAATGTGTTGGCCAGGCCTCTTGATGTCAGTAAATGCACATGAGCCACACACAACGGTTCAAGTGGGATCCTCCAGTAGGAGCCTTACCTATTTCGAGCTTGAATTGCTTTCCCATTTCATATACATTATGTTGTTTGTTGGAGACTTCACTAATCACGTACTACACTTTTATAACCTGATTGCTCATCTAGATTACAGTTTTACATTTCCTCGTGGCTGGATATAGATCAGAACAGCTGTCTTTGTATCTGCTAAACCTGTATTATAGTGTTAACATATGTATTACATACAGTTTGATATTACTTGCATTTGGCCGACTTAGTATTATTGACATTAAGCTTGAAGTTGAGAAATGTGTGTTTTTGAATGTGGATAATATTTAAATTGATACATTACTTATGTAACCAATGTGATACAGTTTTAGCAGGTCCACAGACACAATTGCACAAAAAATTGAAAGTGATTGTACTGTAGATATATTTATGCAGTCCATAAATATGTACATCATTCAGTGGTTTTCACATAAAAATCAAATTATCTTTAGTCAGGGCTACATTCCACAGATAGCATTCATTTTTTCATATGAATTTGTTTCACAAAACATTGCACTGCATTCCTTATCTATGTTTATTGCAGAGATTCAAAAGTGACAGATGTGATAACCAACCTGATTTTTGTTCTCTCTTCTTGTTTGTCTCCTCATTAGCACAGCAGTCTATAGCTGTAAAACTGAAAAACACAAATGAATAGTGATTGTGTTTATTCAATAATGTACGCCACACCACAATTTTTGACACACTTTCTCACATATTTATTACATTTGATGTTGCATTATTGGGACAATGACCAGTTTCTTAACTTCGTAAAATCAAATTAGCTATATGTCCAATAACAGTTCAGTGGCAGAATTTGTTAGGTTAATTCTAATGTTGTTGTTGCACAGTTTTTGGAAAAAACTGTATTGGATTGATAGTTCCTGTCTGTCACTCAAAACAAAATTACCAACTGTGGCACAGAAGACAGTTAATGTTTACATCGTGCATCAATGTAAACAATGTCTTCCAGTGATTGGTCAGAAAAATTGTACAGATATATTTCACTCAGTGCAGCCCTTGATGAAGATCATAACATACAACAATCAATCATTCCAATGAAAATTGTGGTCCAACTTTCTTTATTTACAACATAATTCAGTCTACATTTTCAGACTTGTATTAGAGAAATCACTAGTTGATTCTTAGGAACCAACATTACTAAGTTTTTATTGGTACTGATATACACAGTTTCAAAGAAATGTTAGCATAGTTAGCCTAGCTTCAACAGACTTCTGTGGATAGATTGCACATAGATATTACCCAAGTAATTACAGGGAACGGACTGAGAATTGTGGGCGGCACTTAAGTGTTTCAAGATAATTTGTAAGACAGTTGTGGTAGATTGTGCCACTTAAGATGGATTATGAATATTAACAGTTATTTTGTTAGTAAAATACATTATGGTGTGGAAATTGGAAAAGTTTACGAACCCAGTTTATGAATCCATGACTTACAGGTGCAAGTGCCGAATATAAAACTACAGTAAATTAAACAAAAATGTTAATTAATGGTTTAATCTATAAGCAAAGTATGCCACCTTCTGCATAAAATTCAGGACAACAGAAGTATAATGGCAAAGATCGTACTCTAACAAACACAGAGGTAAAATCTGCAATGGAAAATGTGATGACTTCTGATCTTTAATGTTAATTATCCAGGAAATCAATTAGTTTCCCAGAAAGTGAAATATGTTACTAAAAGTTGGAATGCCAGTCTTTTTAATGGGTTTGTCAGTATGATCATATCTATCTATTAGCTCCCTCTTCTATTTTGCATTTAGAAGTTCAGTTACACATACCTTTGATTAAAAAAACTTTCATGGAAACTAGAGCATCAGCACATTGAAAACAATAACTTAAACAACAAATTCAAGTGAAATTCAGTGTAGATAATGTTTTGAAATATTTATGTACATGCCACATGTAAATTATGTAGCCAACAGTTTCGAGATAGGATAAAATCAGAAAAAAATTATTATCTGGAGCTATAATCATAAAAGAAAGAGTAATTGTAACTTATGATATCTCGTGTGGAATTGGAATTTGTTGGGGTACTTGTTAAATACTGTATTGAATGTATGTAATTATAGTCCCTCATTTATATCAATTTATTGTAGATTATAGGAGCAATAAAGTAGCATATAGCTGAAAAAAATTAACAAGTTTTCCCAGTTTTGAAGATGGGCTCAAGGACATATATACAGAGGTATTGATTCAACTTTGGTACCAATTCCATGAAATGTCATTTTCTCACTTTGTTCGTGAGCCCAGAGAACTGCTGTAGATAGCAGCTGTCAAATCATTACAGTGGTTTTGCTGACTTTAAGTATTGTGAAAAAGTTCTGTTCAGCAACTTTGTAAAAACATAATCACAAAATATCAGAATGAGTATACAGCTTGATTGAAGACTTCTCAGAAGATGAAACACACTGCCATTTGCAGTGGGAATGGGGAATGCCATTAACAGAGATTGTCTCACAGCTGATATTTTCTTGTATAAGCCTGTACATTGTTGGTGCACATGCTCAAGCCTGTAAACTTTGGTTTGTTTGCTCAACCCAGCACTATTGACAGTCGATTGAGTCTCAAGCAGTTTGTGAACAGTACAAATGCTTTTGCAAAATTATCCTATAGACAGTCAACCACAGTACTAGCATAATGTGCTTGATCATGCATCGTGTGCAATCTTCCAGTTTTGTTTCTAGCTGCCTTAATGGCGATTCCCTTCACAAGCTACTACACAACAGCTACAGCGAGCTGAAGATGAAAAGTTTGTGTGTGAAATAACATGTGAAGGTGCTTTTACATGGACCATATTTAATCGCAATGAGTGGTTGCAATAATGTTGCTACCAACATTGCTGCAGTGTGGCTGTGGTACATGGCAGTATTGTGATAAATGTGAGCAGTGTTGCTTATAGATCTAGTTGTTGCAGGTAGTTGCTGATGTATTGCTGAGTTGCTGAGGTGTTGTCAGCGTTGTACACCAAGGATGGAGAATATTTCATACAGTTGGAAAGTACCTCTGTCGTTTCTTGTAAATGATTCCCTCTTTCTCAGCCTTGCTTCCACTATCTCAAGCCGATGGTGCTGCAGTGCCAAACCATGTAATATGAGCAATGAAACAATATTACTCTGCTTCATTTTGGAAAATGGCTGCATAGTTGGACAAACTTGATTTGTCTGCTGGAATGTAGAAGTGGCAAATGAGACAACCATGAATTCCATAAATGTGATTCGTACGTCTACGACTAAATCTATGAAACATAGGAAGTAAGGTATAAAAATATCAAAATCTTAAAAAGGACATTCTTGCTGCTGCTGTCATAGGTCTGTAGTAGTGATCCATAATTTTTCTGTGTAGTTTCTTAACATTTCTCAATTTTTTTGTGGTTTCATCACGTATATTCCTGTGTCTGGGAGCAGCAGCTTGCTAGCTGTCCTTTTTCTAAAGTCTTTGTTTATATTACTTTTCATGTCCCATAACTCTGGTCATAGATGTAGTCTGTTATACTCATAGTTCCATCACTGCACTAAAGAACATAAACATTTCATTTTTATTTCAAACTAATTTAATTAATTGCTCAAGTCGTAGCACCAAAGTGCCACAAAAGCCTACTACGGTACCGAGAGGCACATCAGTGAGAGGTAGGCCTACACATTAAAGAGGTACCGGTACATCATACTTGTGTATGAAGTACTTGGGGCCAACAATTTTTGGTTTAATTGCTTACAAATGTGTGGTGCTGTGGGACTGGCACTGTAGAGCGAAGACTTTTGTCTTATCTGCAACAAGACATGCAGAAGCAACTAGTACAGTCTTGTCCAGCCTCCTGACAGAGAGAGTGGTTAAATAACAATTTATAATTACAATTGCAGATTTGGACTGCTCGCAAAATTACAAGTCTTATGATGTAGGTCATAGGTTGCTCAGATTATCAGTTTAAAAGTGGATTGCTCAAATTATTAATTCAAAAGTCACTGTAAATAACTGATGAATAAATGTTATCAAACCAATTTTCTGTGGTAAAAATGGGGGTGGAGTAATTTTACAGACCACCAATCAATTCTTTCCAATAATATCAAACAATGGAAAATCCAGGATGAAATATTGACAATATTATGAAAAGGATGGATTGCTACTCACATTATAGAGGAAATAAGAAATGTTGAGTTGCAGACAGGCACAATAAAAGTACTGCTAAACAAGTAGGCTTTCGGCCAAAAAAACGCTTCTTCTGAATTAGTCCAACTCGTGCATGTGCACACACATTCATGTAAGTGCAACTCACAAATACATGACCACTGGCAGCCGAGGCCAGAGACACTTGTCATATGTGTGCGATTAGTATTTGTGTGAATGTGTGTCTAATTCAGAAGGAGGCTTTCTGGCCAAAATCTGACTTGTTTAGCAGTCTTTCTGTTGTACCTGTCTGTTACTTAACAATTCCACTATATGGTGAGCAGCGATCTATCCTTTTTAATATTATTTTGAAAAGGAAAATTGCTACTTACCGTATAGCGGAGTTGCTGAGTCGCAGATAGGCACAATGAAAAGACTGTCACAAATGAAGCTTTTGGCCATTAAGGCCTTCATTAACAATAGACATTGATACATACGCATATGTCTAATGTTGATGAAGGCCTCAATGGCCGAAAACTTTATTTGTGACAGTCTTTTTGTTGTGCCTACCTGCGACTCGGCACCTCTGCTATATCGTAAGTAGCAACTTTCCTTTTCATAATATTGTTACATTCTATCCTGGATTTTCATTTTGTTTACTTTTCATAATATTATCATTTCTAATATCATGCTAGATAGTATAATGTTGCAGAGGCTTCCAAGCCGTTAGTCTGACTTTCAAACCAAGACTGCCTCGAGGCATCAGGATACCAGACACAGAATTTTGTTCTTATGTGGGCCACAGCCGCAATATGTTCTAAGAACAAAAAGATGATTGGGGCAGATTGTAATCTATGTATTGTGTGTACTGTTAGCTAATTTCGAAGTCAGTCATTTTCAAGTATTTATCACAAGCCTAAAGTGTGAAGCTTGACCACTGGTCAAAATTAGCTAATAGCACAGGCAATAAACAAATTACAGCCTATTTGAATCATGTTTTCTTTCTTAGATACCATACATTCCAGCCTTTGCAGAGTTGGCACCTCTTCAGTCTCTTCCAACCTCTGAGCAGGGAGTCCAGGCTATCACTGGCCACATCAAATTCTAACTACCCTCTTGGTAGGTTTGCTATGGGGGCACTTTCTGCCAGAGGATGCCTGCTGTATTGCAGCACCAGAATTGATAAAAGGGACGACAGATGCTCTCGCCACCCTGTCGGTTGCACTTGTTAGATGGAGCTACTTATTAAACAGATCCACTTCCCGATCAGCACTAGGATTGACGTTGTCCCATTTTCATGCCTGTGTTCATGCTTCCTATACTTCATGGTGGCAATGATCTGTGCAGCTTGTCTCAGTACTATCTTTGTGCAGTAATACAATTCATGATTAATTCATTCTGATTTCTTAGTAACGCTTCTGCTAGTGTCTCAATTCATAGGTATGATGAAGCTATTGGTGTTTCCATGATGATTAAATTGGTGCAGTCTCTGCCTGGGCCTTAGTCAACACTAAACTTTTGCTTATTAATTATTTCCAACAAAAACACTCAGCTCTCTCTCTCTCTCTCTCTCTGTCTCTCTCTCTCTCTCATTTGGGACTGGAAGAGTTATTCATACCCTCTAGTGTGTGTATACAACTATTTCTGTTAATTTGTGTATGCAATTATTTCTGTTAATTTGTGTTGCCTTGCAGCAATATGTTGTTTGTGTCTAGTTGTTGCTTTATATATTACGTTTGGAGTAACCAGTATTAGATTGAAAGAGGATGTCATGCATTCATTGTGTTGTTGATCAATATATTCGAATTTTTACCGGGTATTTCTGTCGTCTGGTCTGTATTATTCTCCTGTTGCTTGGTATAAAAAGTTCTGTTTAGCCACCAGAAACCACTGTGAGACTAAACAGCAGATTAGAAGGTGAGACCAAGTGTTTCAACTAATGGGAATCAGGGATTGATATTTTGATCACTCTCACAACCAATCCTTTTCCCATTTTTTATCAACCAGCGACACCATAGTTAGCTCCATCTACAATATGTATGGTATGTTAATGAGTTAATATATTCACAAGCAGTTCACTTTAAAAAGAACAGATCTGATAAGCTCATTTTATTTATTTATTTTTTCATGTTAAGTTTTCTCCTTTTGCCGGCTGGTGTGGCTGAGCGGTTCTAGGCGCTTCAGTCTGGAACCACACGACCGCTATGGTCGCAGGTTCGAATCCTGCCTCGGGCATGGATATGTGTGATGTCCTTAGGTTAGTTAGGTTTAAATAGTTCTAAGTTCTAGGGGACTGATGACCTCAGATGTTATGTCCCATAGTGCTCAGAGCCATTTGAACCATTTTTTTCTCCTTTTGTGATGCAGATATAACAGATTCCCCCATTCATTTCCAGCAGCTTGCTTTTGTCCATTTCATGGCTATACTGTGGCCCATGCAAATCGTTTTTGTCAGGAAATGTATTGCCACAAACATTGCGAGGCAACTATTGGCACCAGTGCTGCTGGACATCGGGCAGCAATCGGTGTGGTAAGCAATGTTGCCGGGCAACAGTGACAGGTTACATTATCGGTAAAATGCATTCTTGTGGTGAACCGGAAGGTTCAATGCAAAGCGATTGATCTCAAGCCTCTGCATCTGGGTGCGTGGCGTACCGTGTGGAAATGCCCTAAGACACCCACTAGACATGCTACATTCACGCGTGCGTCTTACGAGCGTGTAGAACTATGTGCGAAAGTTGGTGCGCCAGCAGGCGTGGGATGGGTGGACCAGTGGAACAGCCGTGTTTGGGACGGGGCGGGCCCGTTGGCCGCCGCCCACGCCAGAGGCCAGCGGCCGATTTCACGCGATAGCCGCTGCTGGTGCGTGCGGCTCGAGTTCACTGACATTCAGGGGCGCAGCGAGAGGAGAGGAGAGTAGGGGCCAAGTGCACTTGCTGCCGACGCTGCTGCTGCAGCAACTACCTGCTCTCTCCGCGACCGGTTCCAGCACTCGTCAACAAACCAGCACCGACACTAGCGAAGAAAGACAATAAAAGGAAGCGGCAGGCGATAGCTGTAGCTCCCCAGGCGGCGGATCGCTGCTTTCGCTCATTATCTCTCTTATTATATAGCTGCAGCCTCCGACGCGACGCGACGCGACATCACGTGAAGAGGCAGTTTTCTTCCGCCGGGCGGTAATTATTATTCGGCCGACCGGCGTGGTAGCCGATCAGCGGGGGGCAGCGCCACTTGCATGAAAATAAAACCCGGCTGCCCCTAGCGGTGTCTGGGAGAACCAATACATGTAGCGGTACCTCAGCGACGTCTTCCATCACTGCGGGAGTTAATGGTAGCTTACATTTTTAATAAGCCCTGCCGTCCCCTCCACACACACACACACACACACACACACACACACACACAGCGCCCGAAGATGATGAGCTCTTTCCTATTCCGCGCTTACGTGTATCTATTACAGTGAGCGTTCCAGATTTATGGAGAAGAAAGAAAAGGCTTTACTTCATCCATTATAAACGGTGTTTTTAGAAAGCCTGCAATAACAACTTTGATGTAGGAACGCTGGGCGCTACGGGTAATCCTATCTTACTGGGTTTCAGCTTCCATTTTTAAACTGAATTTTTCACAATCCAGCCACGCTGGGTCGACTCATCAAAAGAACAACCTAGAATTTTTATCCTTTTTCCTAGAAACTTCGAAACAGTTCATTTTTTACGCTTGCATAAAATACTGTACCAGACATTTTTTCATGCTTAGCACGATGCGTTTCAAGATATCACTCCTACCTTCCAAGTTGTATGGGAGTTTAAATTACTATTGTACGCCGATTGGCCAAAACATAATGACCACTCAAATGTATCAGTTCCTTTGACGATGACCAGTTTCAATCAGTAATGACCAGATCTGTTCTACACAATGTCCTAATGTGATAAGGCCGTAATGGAATCGTCGAAACATATAAATATACTCAGCACAGCATCGTCACATAGATCTAAAATATGGTGTAAAAGGGCCACATCGTCCACACAGTCATTTTGCAACTGTTCATATTCGGGACTATGTCGCAGCTGGTGATAATGATCACTGTGTGTAAGCGGAGCAGACACAGATGAGAACCACACTGGCGAAGATGTGGGCTGCAGATAGGAAGCCCATTGAGAAAAGCAACTTTGACAAAGCTTGTCTCGAAAACGGCGAAGCTGGTCGAATGTTCACGTGCTGCTGTCGTGAGCATCTACAGAAAGAGGTAGAACAATGAAACTATCACTAGGCGCTAAATGCCTGAATGTCCACGACTCTTCATAGAAGGTGGGGTGCGGAGGCTTGTGTGCTCTGCAAAGTAGGATACGTGGTGATCTGTGGCATATCTGCCGAAACAGCACAATGCTGGTGCACGCGTAAGTATTCCGGAGAACATCGTTCATTAACTTTGTTGAACCTGGAGCTCTGCAGCAGACCACCCTTATGTGTTCACATGTTGGCCCAAAGACATCGTCAGTTACGATTGCAGTGGGCATGGGACACACCGGATTCGACCGTCGATAACTGGAAACGTGTCAGCTCTTCGAGTGAATCACGCTTTCGCTGGTCATCTCCACAAACGCCGTCATCGATGTGAACGGTGGCTCGAAACGTGCAACACACCACGGACCCAGGCTGATGGGAGCAGTATCATGCTATGGGAGACATTCTCATCCGCTTATATGGGACCTCTGGTAGTAATCGAAGACACGCTGACAGCTGCATTCCTTCATACTTGATGTCTTCTCCGACGGCGATTGTTATCTTTCAGCAGTACAATTGTCCGTGTCTCGGAGCCAGAACCGTGCTACAGTGGTTTGAGGAACATTATAATGAACTCAAGTTGATGCCCTAGCGACCAAATTCGCCTGGTGTAAACCCTATGAAACCCATCTGGGCCGCTATCGGGCGCCATCACCACGTACGCAAATCAGCGGGCCGTTATTTACGGGAATTATATGATCTGTGCATAGACATGTAATGCCGCATACCTCCACAAACCTGCCAACAAACTTTCGGATCCCGCAGAATCAGTGGTGTATTTCGTTCCAGCGATGCATTAAGCAGGTGGTCATAATGTTTTGGCTCATCAGTGCATGTAACGCCTGCGTATGTGTCGTTGTGGTTGAAGGCAGGAGAATTAGAACAACAAACACTTACAGATATCGCAGAGAAAGAGTGTAACTTGTGCAGTAGTTTATTATTATTATTATTATTATTAAATCGAATCCCTACGTGGAAAGAAACCAACGGAAATTTACGACTTTTTGTGAGAGATGTGTAGGAATAGTGCAGTGGAACGTGTCGCGGTGCTTTGCTCCTTTCCGTGATGGTGGGGTAAGTACTGAGGACAACCCTAGGCCATAGCTTCAACGGACTACACCTCTCAGGTTATTGTGTATTACATTTTTAGAGAGCACCGACGAAAAACTGTGAGTAAATTGCGTATGAGGCCAGAATGTCTGTCACTTCAGTTTACAGAATCATAACTGGAAAGTTAAAGACGAAAGAAGTTGCTGACAGAAGGGTCCCGCATGGTCTGAGTGGAGAGCAGAAAGCAGGTCGCTAAAGAATAGCAGAATAACTACTTCAACGTTATCGAACAGAAGGAGAATATTTTCTGAAAAGGGCTGTTGCACTTCGTGAAACCTGGATACGAGATTTTGAGCTAGAACTGAAGTCTCAGTTGTCACAACGGAAGAGTTTCGACTCTTCACGTCCGAAAAAATTCCGCCGCAAACAATCAGAGGTGAAACTACTGCTGATCTTTGCGTATGGCATGAATGGCGTCTTATCTACAAATAGTGCCTCAGAGAAGGTCTGTAATAGCTGCACACTAAAAGGCGATCCAGTAAAATGTTTTGCGACCGAAATTCGTCAAAGGAGGGGTGGTATGCCTGCAGCTGGTGTCTTCATTTTGGACGATAATGTAAGACGGCATACTGCCCTACCAGTGGCAGAAACACTCGACAAATATGGATGAGAAATGCTTCCGCACCCACCATACAGTCCTCATATAAGCGCAAGAGACTTTTTTCCGAAGTTGAGGGAATAACTCCGTGAAAAAAGTTTTGATACAACTGATGAAGCTTCGAGTGAGGCGATACTAGTACCCAGACAGCTCAATAATGAAGGTGCCTATCTGAAACGCAGAAACTGTCTAAATGATGCGAAGCTGTAATAAGCAAAAAGCGAGATTATATTGAAGGCCTGCGAAGATATTTTGTAAAATAAATTATTTTATTCGATTGTATATTACAGTGTGCAGAACTTTTGAAATAACTCACATATATAATTATCCTAAGGACAAAAACACACACCCATGCCCGAGACAGGACTCGAACCTCCGCCGGGACGAGCCGCACAGTCCATGACTGCAGCGCCCCAGACCGCTCGGCTAGTCCCGCGCGGCTAACTCTCGTATTTCACGGTTGTTATGGGTCCCATGTAAACATTTACGACCCCGAAGTGTTTTGCCGAAAACATCGTTGGGTAAGGATGGCCAGCAATGTTCCCGAAATGTAGCAAGCTTTTGCGCCTGGCAATGCTGCCAACCTACCAGGCTATTTTGTTGGAATACATTGTCAATAATATGAAATTTACCGAGTCGCTCGATCGTCAACTGCCTATTTGCCTGTAGCCAACGTTACAAGATCACGAAGTAGCTCAGATGAAGCTGCGCGATCCAGATTTACTTTTATGGTCTGGTCTTACGGTATGACGACCGGATGTCGCGGTCAGCCGAGGAAATCATGTTATAGCGGCCCTGCTCTTAAGGCGATTTTATTGTTCCGACTGGCCACCATACTAATAGCCTGTTCCTGGAACCGTCACTGGGGCAGCTGATAGCTGCTGTCGCCGAAGAGAAACTTTGTTGCGGCCGACCGACATATTTCAGAGGGCAGACAGGACACAAGATGGTACAGCGGGCGTCTCGTTCTAAAGAGATCACCAGGCCGCGCTGAGTGTTTCTACGTGTTGGCTAACCAGTTTCGCTACTCGTCATTGGCCCCCAAAAATAATTAAATACAGAAATACTTAAAATTGTATTCGCGTTTTATATGTAAATCGTGAGTTGGCTTGTAATACAGTACTGGATCATTGACTTGGCCCGGATATAAGCCGTACTTTCTCCCTAAATTCGGCCACGAAAATTTAGTATGACTTATCTGGGCGACCCTACAAACATCATTATATTTTCTCATAGCGTAACCTTAAGCTGCTGTCCTAGTTTCTCATTTCGGAATGGAGCAATAATACCGCTGGTGGTTGATGTCGTCGTTAGCAAGCCATTTAAAGATCGTCTCCGAAGATATTACTGCGACTGGCTTTTAGGAGGGGATTATGGCAAGATTAAAAAGACACCAGTCAGCCCTATGCGTGAGTGGATTATCTTTTCATGGGGCACAGTATCACCAGACGCCGTCTTCAAGAATTTCGTAAACGACGCAGACGTCTTTTGAACAAAGTTGACATTGTTTTCTTAGACATTCCACGGCTAATGATGAAAGTTGCAGATAAAGTAGCTCGTTTAGAGAAGCATTATGCTCATCTTTGACCGTAATTTTATTTATTAAAAAAAAACAGTATTTCAGTTTCGGCCGTGTAGCTAGTATCAAGTGGTTAGTAGTAGTTCCGCCTTCTGGTCCTAGACGGGCCAGTCGGGCCCGACCGACCGCCGTGTCATCCTCTGCCAGTGGCGACATCGGATGTGCTACGGAGGGTCATGTGGTCAGTACACCGCCCACACAGTCGTTATTGGGTTTCTTGACGTTGGAACCGCTTGTAATCGGTCTACGTAGCTCGTCAGTTGGTCTCACGAGGCTGAGTGCTCCCCTTACCAGCCCTCCCACCAGGGAAGAATCTCTAGCAGTCCGAGGAGTCGAACCCGGGTCCCCCGCGGCAGTTAGCCACATTGGCCACTCAACTACGGAGGCGGACCATTACCAAGTGGAGCACTAACTGTGCTTCAGCACGTGCCGAAACCTTAAAAACATGACATATACAGGGTGAATTTGCTAAATGGGGACAAACTGCAGGAGATGACAAGTAGCAGGAAAGGTCATATGCACGTATTGACGGAAATGCTTTCCAAGGGAGGTACACCCAGTTCGAGGGTGGAGATAAAAGATCTCTTGATGGTGACCCCGGTATCAGCATCAGGCAGGTGGCAGCCTAGCATGGTGTAAGCCAGACGATGGAGTAAAACATTCCCAACGACAACTACCACTCTCTGTCTCATTTACAAGACATTTAGGCGTTACTACCTGCGGACTAATCACCGTCGGTTTTGTTGCTGGTTCGTCGCACAGGCCACCAAAGTGCTTTCTGTCACCCATCCTATTCACAGATGAGGCTACCTTTATTCGGTATCGTATACTTTCACAACACCCACGTGTGAGGTATGGAGGAACTTCATGGTTGATGGCAGTGAACCATCAGGACTGCTTCAGTCTCAGCTTGTGGACAGGGATTGCTGGCGACAGCCTCGCGGGACCAGTCATCCTTCCACAACATCTCACAGGGAAGATATGTCTGCACTTCCTGCGGGTGACCCTGCCTCCCTTGCTGGTAGACGTGTCTTTGGTGGTACGAAGGGCATGTAGCTACTACAGGCCACCTTGAGCATGCAACCAAAACACTAGCGCAGACAGAACTTGGCCTACGGTGTTCTCAAGTGTGATTTGTCGTTAAAACCGACACTGTTAAAGATCTTTTATCATCACGTTCAAGTATGTGTACCTCACTTGGACTGTATTACCGGCCATGTGGTCGTTTTTATTCCCTATTTTCCACCAAAATCACCTTGTATATGTCAGATATCTGTTGCATATAAGTCACGTATTCTTTAAGGTTTTGGCATATACTGAAGCACAGTTTCGATGTACTTTGCTTGATATTGGGTACAAGGCCGAAACTGAAATAGTGGATTTTACAAATAAAGGTGATTATCAAGTCCTCCAAATATCTGATAACCCAGTTCTCGCTTAGAATACATGTAAACGGACTTCAGAATGTGCAAGGGCACCTATTTCCGTCTCCGAAGAGAAACGCATTTTCACATACCATACCTGGTTTCTGAAGTAATGTAGGGCCTATCGGCGTTAATGTTGTATATATGCAGATTGAAACGATGAATAAAAATTCATACCAAGGCCAGGATTCGAACCCGGGTCTCCTGCTCACCAGGCAGATGAGCCTGGCACAGAGGATTTGCACAACTGCACGGACTACCCTAACACGCCTCCCTCCTCAGTCCAAATTCCCCTTCACACCACCGAGCGAGGTGGCGCAGTGGTTAGCACACTGGACTCGCAATCGGGAGGACGATGGTTCAATCCCACGTCCGGCCATCCTGATTTAGGTTTTCCCTAAAATCGCTCCAGGCAAATACCGGCATGGTTCCTTTGAAAGGGCACGGCCGACTTCCTTCCCCGTCCTTCCTTAATCCAATGAGACCGATGACCTCGCTGTTTGGTCTCTTCCCCCAAACAATCCAATCCTATCCAAATTCCCTTCACACCTCAGCCCCTTTGTATGCCCCTAAACGTCCCAACAATACAGTACCTCGGAATCGTACGAAACGGGACATCTTGCCTGCAACCCAGGCATAGGTGCTTTCACCAAATGGAACAATATGGTTCCAGATACTTGCTCAAGTCTCAAACATATGTACAGACTGAAGCGACGAATGAAAATTTATACGTACACCAGGATTTGAACCCGGCCTAGTGAGCGGGAGACTCTGCTTCGAATCCTGGCCTTTGTACCAATTTTGATTCGTCACATCAGTCTGCATATGTACATCATACAGGTCTGACACTTGGGAAGGTTTCAGGTACCATATAGTTTCATCTGATTAAAGCACCCACGCCTGGGTTTCAGGCAAACAGGATACCCCGTTTCGTTCGATGCTGAGGTGCTAATCCAATACAGTTGGAGAGTCTCTGTAAAGCTGTTAAGAGTTTAGGGAAATACCAAGTGGGCTGAGGCGTGGATGGGAGTTTGGACTGAGGAGAGAGGCTTGCTAGGATAATCCATGCAGTTGTACACAGCCAGTAGTGGTCAGCATAACTGCCTAGCGAGCTGGTGACCCAGATTCGAATCCTAACCTTGGTACACATTATCATTCGTCGCTTCAGTCTGCATATGTTCATCACAGATATTTGTGTCTTGAAAATGTCTCTGGAACAACATAGTTTCATTTGAGCATTAACTTTGCCTCCAAATGTGAAGACAAGTATTGCAAGCACGTCAATTTATTTCTCTCTAGAACATTAAATATCAAGTATTTGCACTTTTGGGTACTAGTGGTCTATTTTGAGAACATACATCCACAAGGGCACAGTAAAGCATTTCGGGAATAGTGTTTCGAACGCTTGTAAACTTGCTGCAGGATACACACAGTAAAGATGCAAAGCACACAAAATATTTATGAAGTATAAATTTTCTGTTTCCATTTGCTGGAACAAGATTCGTAGCGTATGTGAAGTAAGGATTTATTCTTGTTAGGACAGTGTTTCCTAATGAAGTCCATAAATAGGTAAATCTACATTACTAAGTGGAAAATGGTGCACAGTCCCACTTAGATGTCTATTTAACGGCTTCGAGGGGCAACAAAAATTTTGTTTTCAGTATTTCTGCTAATTATTCACCGAAATTAAAAACTTAAAATGCCGTCAACATCTACTCACTTAGAGGCAGAATCTTACGTATAACGTCGAACACAATAAATCAGTTATTAAAAGTAAGAAACTGTATCTGTTTAGGCACACGGGGCAGAAATTACCCAGGTTATATTCACCCAATGTTTGTTAACTGGAGCAGTTAGCGACTCCCAATAAACTTTACATGTAGTTTCAAACCTTTTAGCAACTTTTTCTCGCTTACATTCTTAATGTTAATTATTTAGTGCATTAATCATTCGTACAGAAATCAGAAATTTGAAGCTCTTCCGTACACGAGAGTTTTATTCTTTAAAAAATCGGTGATGGGCGCTACTGGTAATACTTAGTCACGTATTGTCCGGTCGTAACTTTTTGCCTAACTACAACGTGCCGACACACACACACACACACACACACACACACACACACACACAGACAGACAGACAGACAGACAGAGAGAGAGAGAGAGAGAGAGAGAGAGAGAGAGAGAGGGAGAGAGCTTGCGTGTATCAGTTTCCTCATGCAGTTGAGCCGTACGCAGACATGTCGAATGACGATGTGAATTTGCTGCAGGCATAGGTACATACGTCTGTGCAGCTGCGTCGTCCACTCTTTTCTGTTCACTGCACATTCGCGGTTGGCCAGCAAAACCTGTCAGGTCTACATGATCTTGTGTTGTGGTATTAAAGCCAAAAGTGGTTGAATTCCTGCGGTCGACCGCAGGGAGGCGATATAGCGCTGCTGAAGCGCCAGTGTGCGGGGAAAAGGGTATTCGAGTGAACACGAATCAGTCGCTCGGGTGAATCGTGCTACCAAATGGCCTTTATATAAGAACGGTACCACTTCGAGCGAGACGTGATGGTGTTTGACACACCCTGTAAGTGCGTCGTAGGAATCTGGTTCTGGCACTTTTAAATGTCCCGTAATATTCCTACAGGACTTCCTTCAGCGAGACAGTTTCAACGGCTCCACCAGCGGCTGTTGGCTTCTCGAGAACTGGACAGATTAATGTCGACTACACTTGCCTAAGGCATTGCTTGCTTGCTGTCTTTCATCGGCTTCTCTCGGGTTGTATCGTGTCAACCAGACTTCTTAACGACGTGTGTAAAGATAAGATGGGGCCGCCCCGCTTTCTCGCAGCCAATCTGAATGGCTCGCTTCCGCCCTTCCCAGAAACGCGCGCTGAACTCCATCTACCACATCATTACTACTTCGTTCTAGGCCTCGTTCTTTGTTTTACCTTTCGCGACTTGAGAGAAAGGAATTTCTTAATCAGAATGGCCACCTGTTTGGTACGCTAGGATATTCAGCTCAGAACGCCGCTATCTCTATATTCCGAGATCCAGTGTGTCAAGA
Organism: Schistocerca serialis cubense; assembly: GCF_023864345.2. NCBI lineage: Eukaryota > Metazoa > Arthropoda > Insecta > Orthoptera > Acrididae > Schistocerca > Schistocerca serialis. Next base: position 433,316,791 of record NC_064646.1, read on the forward strand.
CTGCTTCGAGAATACCAAATTCCAAGCATTACCTCTCACGATGGGCAACGCAGTGGACGCCGGCCTTCACTTAACGACCGAGAGCAGCGGCGTTTGCGTAAAGTTGTCAGCGCTAAACGACAACCAACACTCCATGAAATAACCGCAAAAATCGATAGAGGACGTACGACGAACGCGTCCGTTAGAGCAGTGCGGCGAAATACGGCGTTAACGGGCTATGGCGGCAGATGATGACGCGAACACCTTTGCTAACAGCACATCGCTTGTAGCCCCTCTTCTGGGTTCGTGATCATGTCGGTTGTACACTAGACGATTGGAAAACCGTATCCTGGTCAGATGAGTCCCAACTTGAGTTGGTAAGAGCTGATGGTAGGATTGGAGTGCGGTGCAGACCATATGAAGGTCAACAAGGCGTTGTGCAAGCCGGTAAAAAATGGCCCAAATGGCTCTAAGCACCATGGGACTTAACATCTGAGATAATCAGTTCCCTACACTTAGAACTACTTTAACCTAACTAACTTAAGGACATCATACATATCCATGCCCGAGGCAGGTTTCGAGCTTGCGACCGTAGCAGCAGCACGGCTCCGTACTGATGCGCCTAGAACCGCTCGGCTTCAGCGGCCGGCGTGCAAACTGGTGATGGCTCCATAACGATGTCATAAAGGTGAACGGGCTGTTGACATGGAATGGACTGGGTCCTCTGGAAATTTGTGGTAAGGTCTTATGGGATCAAACTGCTGAGTACATCGATCCCTAAGCTTCCACATTACTTAAACTAAGTTATGCTAAGGACAACACACACAGCCATGCCCGAGGGAGGACTCGAACCTCCGACGGGGGGAGCCGCACGAACCGTGATAGGACGACCGAGACTGCGCGGCTACCCCGCCCGGCTCTGCATCCTCTGGTTACGTTCGGCTATTTTTGGAGACAATCTGCAGCCATTCATGGACTTCACGTTCCCAAACAACAATTGATTTCTTATGGATGATAGTGCGTCATGTCACCGGGCCACAATTCTTCGCGACTAGTTTGAAGAAGCTTTTATGAGATTTGGTGATTGTTATGACCGCATGATTCGTGACGCGCAAGGACGTGAATAGACGCATCGCTCGCGACCATCCTTCGAATATAAACCCAATAACACTAGAACGAAATCTCATCCATCTGCTCTCAATTTTAAATAAAATTTCGATATATCCTTCGCTGCAATGTATGGGCTAAAATCAATCATAGGCAAAGTTTACGTTATACGTTTTTACCTCTGAAAACTCTAAAATTTCATGCAGTGTTTTACTTAATTTGGTGCAGCGCAGTAAGTGTGACGGATAAGGAAAATAAATTCAATTCTTTATCGAGTGAGGATGTTAGACTTTAAGTTGTGCAAAAACGTTTCACAGAGAAATCGGGCGATAAGTATTCCATATCGGTTCGAACGCAGTCTCTCAGCACAGGCACCAGCATTTGGCGAGCAGTACTGTCAAACAAAAGCAGCCTCAGCACGAATTGCATAGAGCAAGTCTGTAGCAGCGTAAGGATTTTGCAGGCAGTGTTCTCGGCCTCCGTACGCCCTTCGAACAAGAACCCCGTAACATGTGGTACCGTGCTGTTTACCGACTGCCATGCGCTTCACAGTGGATTGCTGGGTATGGTTTCAGATATAGGTACTGGAGCAGAACCTGTACGGTTGAGAGCTGTGCTCCGCCAAGGATTGACAGGACCTGCGAAGTTCATTCGTTGGTGTAAATCCAACGCATCTTCCACAGATTTAGTGGTAAATGGCCTAGTGGATAGCCCGTCAAAAACTGAACACAGATCAAACATGAAAGCAGGAAGGAGGTGTACTGAACTGTGGAAAAAGAAGCAAAGCAGAAACAGTGAACGGTGCAAGTTCAAGATGTGCTACACCGAGCGCAGTGCAAGAAACGCGGCGTCGTGGTTGTGTGGTCACGGTGTTGGACAGCAAAGCGGGACATCCGTGTTTTAACCTACCTCAAGCCTCTCTATCTCCTTCTTTTCTTTTTTTCACAATATTATGAACCTACCGTTCGGTCATTGACGTATCTGTCCTTGTGTAGTCTCGGCAGTTGTCGTACTACTGCTAACCGGTACGCATTGGTTATAGAATGTGAGTCATGTGGTAAGAATATATTACCGCCGCAGGTAAATGTAATGAACAGTGAGAGCAGGTAAGACGCCGCATAGGCCTCTCACAGAAATGAAAAGAACAAATGGACGAATGTGAGCTACGTTACAACAAAAGAATTGAAATGTCAAAACTTCCAAAACAGAACCCAAAAGCGATAACAAGTGGGACTTGGGCATAGCGGATAGGATGTACGTAAATCTCGCTATTGCAAACGGACGTAACACCGCGGACAGTTCATAATTGTGTGGGGGGAAAAGGTCACATACGAGATTCGAACACGGATCTCCCCCTTCGTAATCTAACACCACGACCACATAACCACAACGCCAAGACCATTCAAATTCGCTCTGTGTAGCACATCTATCATTTTGCTTCTTTTTCCACAGTTCAATGCACCTTCCTCGTGTTTTCTTGCTTGCTCTGTGTTCAGTTTCTGACGGATCATCCACTGGGCCAGCTTACCGCAAAATCTGAGAGGGATGCCATGGGGATTTTCCCTTGTGAGACGACCCCCCGCCTCCCCCCCCTCTCTCCCTCTCCCTCTCTCCCTCTCCCTCTCCCTCTCTCTCCCTCTCCCTCTCTCTCTCTCTCTCTCTCTCCCTCTCTCTCTCCCTCTCCCTCTCTCTCTCTCTCTCTCTCCCTCTCTCTCTCTCTCTCTCTCTCTCTCTCTCTCTCTCTCTCTCTCTCTCTCCCTCCCTCCCTCTCTCTCCCTCACTCTCTCCCCCCCCTCTCTCTCCCTCACTCTCCCCCCCCCCCCTCTCTCTCTCTCTCTCTCTCTCTCTCTCTCTCTCTCTCTCTCTCTCTCTCTCTCTCTCTCTCTCTCTCTCGTACGGACTTTGCTGTAGAGTTGGCGCACGATGACTTGTGGGTTAGCCAGTGTAGCTGTCGCGCTGACGTACAACCGCTTGGCTGTCTCAGCCGGAGACAATGGACTGAGGCGGCGTCGGCTCCTAAGAACCTGGTGCCGTGCCCACTTTACGAGCCGCCGTAAAAGGCCAACATTCGTCAAGTTTTTCCCCGAGCCGGTCCGCCGACTTGTCTCAAGTCCTGTAGAAAGCACCACGCTTGCTGCCTGCTGCCCGCGCTTCAGGGTCTGCCGCGACCTGAGCGACGCGGAGTCCCATGTGTGCTCCACTTTCCTTGCTCTACCTGCTTGATCAGCTGTGCCGTCGTCGTCGCCGTCGTAATCCACCTATATTCCGCACGCCATCTGACGGTGCGCGGATGAGGGTGCTTCTAGTACCACTGTCTGATCCCTCCATCGCTGTTCCATTCGCGAATTGTGCGCGAGAATGACCGTCGGTTTATTTGTTCATTTTGTGTGGCTAGGGCCCCCGTCGGGCAGACCGTTCGCCGTGTGCCGGCCTTTCAGTGTGACGCCACTTCGACGACCTGCAGTCGATGAAGATGATAGGATGATGATGATGACAACACCCAGTCCCTGGGCGGAGAAAAAAATGACCGTCGGTAAGTCTCTGTAGTACAATTCCTCGGATTTTCTCGTTGGGCTCATTTCGCGAAGACGTATGTTGGAGGAAGTAATATGTTGCCCGACTCTTACCGAAACGCAGTCTTTTGGAATTGTGTACCCCTCCGTGATGCTCCACACCTCTCTTGTAGCGTCTGCCGCTAGAGTGTTGAGCATCTGCGTAACGCTCGCCCGCCGACCGAATGATCGCGTGACGAAACTCGCCGCTCTTCGTTGGATCTTTCCTCTGTCGTCTATCAATCCACCCTGACGAAGGTACCAGACAGATGAGTAATACTCAAGAATTGTCGAACAAATGTTGTACGATTTATTTATTTCGTGGATGAATTAAATTTCCTTAATACTCTAACAGTAAATCTCAGGTTGGCATCTGCTTTTCCTAAGATATGTTCTATGTGCTCATTCCGTTTTAGGTCGCTCCGGATCGTTATTCCTATGTATTTTACAGTATTTATTCCTTCCAGCTACTAAGATTAATTATGGTTTTACTATTCAAGCAAATAAATTTATTCTTCACAAATCAAAACGCATCGCGGTTACGGCAATTCACGGTAGTCTCTTCTCTTCTATAAAATCTGACTTACTGCACCCGAATAGTCAGTTTCCCAACTTCACTCACAGTATTTTTTTCTTTTTTTTTCGCGAGCAACATATCCTTTCAATTGCGCCCAAGCAAGTCCAATAGCGATAAAGTCGCAGCGATGAGTTGGCAGTCTTATGACTCAGTGTCCATATTTAGAAGCTACCGCGTTGGTAGCATAGGTTGGAAACTGTAGCCTGTGACGTGACAAGAGTCTATTAATTCTACTTTAGTCACCGCTGAATAATGTCTTCCTTTCGAGAGGACAGGGTTGAAGTTTTAACCTTTAAAACTGAATGGTGTGCGGCATTGTCGGTAATAATTGCTGACTGATAAAACTTGGGAACAACGTATTTTCGAACGTGGTTTATTTCCTCGTGGTACTGTAGGATCTGAAAATCAGTTGCCAGCCGGGAATAAAGCCGTGGTAGGTACCAGCATAGAAAAGAACAATTCTACCACCTTTTTCGAGTGCGGAGTGCCATACCTTCTCATTTATAGTCACTCCAGCCTATCGTAGCAGTATGATCTGCATTCACCCATGTTTCATCGAGCCAAACTATGTCTTCGAAATTAATATCTTTCATTTTACGCAAAAATCTGCATTGCCATCTTCTCGTTCCATCAACATTTTACGGCCTGAAATATTTTTGTATTTAAAGCCGAAGCATACAGATTTGTTACGCGTTTCTGCATATTTCTTTTCTTGCCGGGCGTATGAAGACAAGAGGGTCCTGCTTCGCTTCTTTCATTCTCGTATTTCTCTTTACTAATACGAAGTACAGCCGATTCACTAACCTTAACAGCGCCTGTTTTCGCGCGACTACTTTGGAAACCGGTAAGGGACGGCACCCATTTTCCGCCTCCCGCTCAAAGTATTCCTGCACATTGCACGCAAGTTGCGATTGTCCTTTAAACGGAATTCTTTTCACAGCTTTGTTTTCTGATATGTCTGGATCCCGGGTATGCCCCTTTTCTTTCGGAGATCAGCAGACATGGTAAACCACACGAAAAACACACGCACAACCATGGTGTCGGAGTATGCACGTTTGAGACACAGCAATAGCCAAATAATGAAAGTCAGCTGAGCATTTGTTGTGACAGTTTGACAACGGCGAACGAGTCGGGCGTGACGTTTATCGCTCTCATTGGGGGAAACCACCGCCAGCCCATGAAGTGTTACCTATCAAATAATTTGAAAGGGATTGTTCTCACGAAGTAATGAGAGATATCGACAGAGGATATCAAAATGATTGCATATTTTTAGATTTCCAGAAAGCTTTTGACACTGTTCCTCATAAGCGACTTCTAATCAAATTTCGTGCCAATGGAGTATCGTCTCAGTTACGGGACTGGATTCGTGATTTCCCTTCAGAAACGTTACAGTTCGTAGGAAAATCGAGTAAAACAGAAGTAATACCTGGCGTTCCCCAAGGAAGTGTTACAGGCCCTATGCTGTTCCTGGCGTAAGTATAAAGCCATTCACGTTACTAAAAGAAATCCGTTAAAATTCGGTTATACGATAAATCACACAAATCGAAAGGCTGTAAACTCAATTGAATATTTAGGGATTGCAATTACGAGTAACTTGGAAGGATCACATAGATCATGTTGTGGGGAGGGGAAGCCAAAGACAGTGATTAATTGACAGAACACTTAGAAAATGCAGCGGGTTTACTAGAGAGACTGCTTACTCTTCTGGAATATTGCTGTGCGGTGTAGGATCCGCTTGAGACAGGATTAACGGAGGACATCCAGAAAGTTCAGAGCAGGGCAGCTTATTATCGTCAAATAGGGGAGTGAATGCCACGCATATGATACACGAAAATCCCAAGCAGCGGACTTACATACGTCCACAATACCTGGGGAACAGCTAGCAGGACTTGTATGCATGCCCACAGCAGCAGAAGTGTTAAATGCGACTGAGTGTACTTTGATTAGTCTTCTCTTGTATTCACAGGCCGTAAAGGAGCGTTACTTAGCGGGCTGAAGAATATATCTAGATGCTTCACTTAATACTGGTTGTTGAAAATTTGTGAGTGAGGTTTCGCAAGAGGTGGTCTACTGTGCTACTGTGTGTGGGGGGGAGGGGGGGGGGGCAGTCCCTTGCGATGTGTGTGTTTCTCGGCAACTGTTTCGTTGAAGGCTGGGAATGTAAAATGAAACCGAAAATACAGTGCAAACTACAAGTACCACTGTGTCGCCTTTACGCGGTCTTCCTCTAGCTACAACAAACAACGTCGGCTATAGAGATAGCAGTGTTTTGAGCTGAATACCCTAGCATACCAAACATGTGGCGTTCGGATTAAGAACTTGCTTTCTCCAAAGACAGGAAAGGCAAAACAAAGAACGAAGTAGTAATAATGTGATAGGTGGTGTTCACCAGTACACGTTTCTGGGAAGGGCGGAAGGGACCCATTCAGACTGGCCGCGAGAAAGCGGGCCGGCCCCATGTTAACTTTACACACGTCGTAAAGAGGTCTGCGTGACACAATATAACCCGAGAGGGGCCGATGGAAGAAAGCAAGCAAGCGAGCCTTAGGCAAGTGCAGTCGGCAGTAATTTGCGTAGTTCTCGAGAAGCTCACAGCCGCTGGTGGAGCCGCTGATATTGATTGTCTCGCTGAAGAAAGTACCCATTTCATTCGGCTGAAGTGCTGCAGGAATATTACTAGACATTTAGAAGACCCAGAACCAGATTTCTATGACACTTTTACAGTTTGTATCAAACAGTATCAACTCTCGCTCGATGAGGTACCGTCCTTATATACTGGCAATTTTCTTGCGCGATTCAACCGCGTAACTTATTCGTGTTCACTCGAAAACCTTTTCCCACATACGAGGTGCATTCAAGTTCTAACGCCTCCGATTCTTTTTTTCTAATTAACTACTCACCCGAAATCGATGAAACTGGCGTTACTTCTCGACGTAATCGCCCTGCAGATGTACACATTTTTCACAACGCTCACGCCATGATTCCATGGCAGCGGCGAAGGCTTCTTTAGGAGTCTGTTTTGACCACTGGAAAATCGCTGAGGCAATAGCAGCACGGCTGGTGAATGTGCGGCCACGGAGAGTGTCTTTCATTGTTGGAAAAAGCCAAAAGTCACTAGGAGCCAGGTCAGGTGAATAGGGAGCATGAGGAATCGCTTCAAAGTTGTTATCACGAAGAAACTGTTGCGTAACGTTAGCTCGATGTGCAGGTGTGTTGTCTTGGTGAAACAGCACATGCGCAGCCCTTCCCGGACGTTTTTGTTGCAGTGCAGGAAGGAATTTGTTCTTCAAAACATTTTCGTAGGATGCACCTGTTACTGTAGTGCCCTTTGGAACGCAATGGGTAAGGATTACGCCCTCGCTGTCCCAGAACATGGACACCATCATTTTTTCAGCACTGGCGGTTACCCGAAATTTTTTTGGTGGCGGTGAATCTGTGTGCTTCCATTGAGCTGACTGGCGCTTTGTTTCTGGATTGAAAAATGGCATCCACGTCTCATCCATTGTCACAACCGACGAGAAGAAAGTCCCATTCATGCTGTCATTGCGCGTCAACATTGCTTGGCAACATGCCACACGGGCAGCCATGTGGTCGTCCGTCAGCATTCGTGGCACCTACCTGGATGACACTTTCCGCATTTTCAGGTCGTCATGCAGGATTGTGTGCACAGAACCCACAGAAATGCCAACTCTGGAGGCAATCTGTTCAACAGTCATTCGGCGATCCCCCAAAACAATTCTCTCCACTTTCTCGATCATGTCGTCAGACTGGCTTGTGCGAGCCCGAGGTTGTTTCGGTTTGTTGTCACACGATGTTCTGCCTTCATTAAACTGTCGCACCCACGAACGCACTTTCGACACATCCATAACTCCATCACCACATGTCTCCTTCAACTATTGATGAATTTCAATTGGTTTTATACCACGCAAATTCAGAAAACGAATGATTGCACGCTGTTCAAGTAAGGAAAACGTCGCCATTTTAAGTATTTCAAACAGTTCTCATTCTCGCCGCTGGCGGTAAAATTCCATCTGCCGTACGGTGCTGCCATCTCTGGGACGTATTGACAATGAACGCGGCCTCATTTTAAAACAATGCGCATGTTTCTATCTCTTTCCAGTCCGGAGGAAAAATATCGGAGGCCTTAGAACTTGAATACACCTCGTACTGGCGGTTTAGCAGCGCTATCTCGCCTCCCTGCGGTCGACCGTAGTTCACCACTTTTGGCTTTACGAAGGCCTTTCTTGCCTCGGCAGGATCCCATGAAATTTCAATCACCGACTTCCTCTTCAATGTGTGAAAGGATTTTGCTAGCGCCCACCTACATTGGAAGAAATGATCATCGTAATAAAATGAGCGAAATCAGAGCTTGCCTGGAAAGATTTCAGTGTTCGTTTTTCCCCTCGTGCTGTGCGAGACTGGAACGGTAGGGAATTAACTTGGACAGGGTTCGATGAACCCTCTGCCAGAATGGCAGAATAATTACGTAGACGTAGATATGCACGTTGCTGTTAGTGGGAGGACGATGACGACGTGTGTATGACACCGGACATTAGTAGCCTATTCTCACCCTGGTCACTCCCGTTATAGTAGTGGGTTCCATTAGTCTTTATTTTACTGGTTACCTTGGGGTCCCTTGAACTTCGAATTATTGAGCATGGACTGTGTTCGTTTTCTGTCATCGGGCCTCTGAGACAGTGGCGCGACTGCTACATAAGAAACTGGCATTAGCGCTGGCTGTGCCACCAACACCTGCGACTTGTCCTTCCGACACTGGATTGAGAGGTGTCAGGCGAGGACTGGACTCCTGTGGAGATGTAAGACGAGCCGCCGTCTCCGTGGCCGAGATCAGGTTTCCCCGGCAGCTCGGAAGCCGCTCTGATCCACTGCTGACTACTGTCTGCAAGCCGATACTGCGGGACCTCTCTGCGGTCTGGAAACTCCGGCTGCCCATTGTACATATACTTCTGTCCGCGCTGGCTGCTCCGGTCGTGCGCCCGACGTCGGGCATATCTGCAATTAAAATATCGTGGTGAATGTGTTGTTAAGAAGAACGATGTAATGTTCCTTTGGACCTGTCTGCATGTCCGAAAGAATAAGCTATGCGGCGACTAGTCGTCATGAAGCACTTTTTGTTTGTCATTTTTCATCCGTCTGTCTGTCCGTTACGGCCCCGTTTTCTCTTGAACAGGATGACGTATGAGGTTCAAATTTATGTCACCTGTTATCCCTTAGTCTTGTAAAACATTTAAGTTTCGAAGTCAGCTCAGTCGAAAGATTCGGCCATTTTCGTCACATACAAGTTGTACCAAAAAGGATCGTCCGATTAAAAAAAATAACTTATGTTATTTGAGATATGTTCGTGAACAACGTACTGTTCGAAAGGGCAAACTCTCGAGTTTTATTTGGTTCCTGCTAGATAGCAGCAGCGTGTGCCCACTTTAAGTTCTAGTAAGAATGGTGTCGGGACAACAGAAAGCCTTGTGTGTTCTAAGTTTTGCGCAGTGCGGGTCAGTAATAACCGTTGAGCGTGACTTTCGTACTAGGTATGGTGTGGATCCTCCTACAGCACAGAGCATTAGACGATGGCAAGAACATTCCGAGAAACAGGTTGTTTGTGTAAAGGCGAATAGCCGGGCCGTCCCCGAGTGTCTGACAGCCGTTTAACGCATCCGCCATAGGTGTCCACAGAAATCCGTTCGCCATACAGTTCGACAGCTCAACGTGCCCCCGATGCCCGTCTGGTGTGCGTTGCGTCGACGTTTACAAATGAAACCGTACAAAATTCACCTACTGGAAGCTCTTCGTGAAGGTGACGAACGACAACGTGTGGCGTTCTGTAATTTCGTTCTTGGCAAGATGGAGGATGACGTTTCTTCCACGCTTAGTGTTCAGTGACAGGGCAACATTCCATTTAAATGGCAAGGTGAACTGTCATAATGTGAGAATATGGGGTACGGAACAATCACCTGAAGTTGTACAACATGAGAGGGACTCTCCAAAATTTAATGTGTTTTGTGCAGTTTCACGGGGAAAGGTGTATGGTCAGTTTTTCTTCGCCGAGAACACTATTACAGGAAGCACATATCTCGATATGCTTGAGAACTTTCCCACGGTTGGAGACTGAGTCGAACTTCATTTAGCACCAGGATGGAGCATCGCCACACTTGTATCTGGAAGTGCGGGAATTTTTAAATGAAAGGATTACTGAACGATGAATCATTTGCACTGGACCAAATGATTCAGCCTTACATTACTGGCCTCCAAGGTCGCCGGACCTGATTGTATGTGATTATTTCTTGTGGGAGTTTATAAAAGACTCAGTTTATGTGCCTCATACAAAAGACTCTGTTTACGTACCTCCGTTACCAGCAACAATGAATGAACTGAGACTTCGCATAACAGCAGCTGTGGAAGCTATAAATCAAGACGCAGTGTGGGAACAATTTGAATACCGCATTGACATATGCCGTGCGTCTCACGAAAAGATATGAAAAAACTTTTTGAGTTTGCCGCTCATCAAAAAACAAAATTCATTGTATATGTATGTTAGTTTCAGAAATATAGACGTGCCAAATCGGATGCTTCTTTCGATACACTCTGTGCTTTGATACTCGCAAACTGTCATCAAGAGCTGTAGGTTATTTCCCGATGACGTTGAATCGTGAAAGAAATAAAGTTTCACAGTACAAGTAAAGTAAACAATCTGAAAACTGCTAAATTGTAATTATATGAGATAAAAAATATGTATTTGCCATTAGAACATGCCAAAAGCATAACTGACGAACATTGCTGCATGTAAGTTGCTGTCGCGTTTTTTTGACTAAATAAAAATATTTTATTAAATCTTCTGTATTTACATATATGAACTGAAGTCCCCTGCCCTCTTCCTTTTGTATGTCTCGGCTAGTCTGAGGAACTACTGTAGAGATTTTGATACTGTTTTGGAATTCTGGGGACCAGTATCTTTTTAGTAACTATATTGAAAACAGGCAGAAATCGTTGGCATTATCCATTCGCAGGACCACACGAGTCCTGCTCGCACTTGGCCATTTTTTTTATACCGTATTTAAAACACGTTTAAATTTATTCATGGTTTTTGCGCTGAGTACCACTGCGGTCAATATGACACTAACTTAAATTGTTTCTTGAATGCAAGTAACATTTATGAAAATAGAATCTTGAAAGTTATGTCAGGTAGCTGTTACACGAAACACCTGGAACGATGAAAATATTTTCCGCGAATTTTTGTACCCGTTGTTAGGGTTTCTTGCGTCAGCTATAGTAATCTTCCTGTAGTTCGATTATAATTACTTGATAGTTCACGTCAGTCACTTGGTGCTACAATGTTGCCACTTTGGCTACTGCTTGGTTGAAAGCGATGCACAAACACGGCATGTCACTTTATAAGTGTTGTTCATGTGATGGGAAGCAATGTTGGAAGCTGCTGCCATCAGAAATGGCGGGAACATGAAATGCTCTGTCCACAGCTGGTTTCAAATGACCAATGGCGGGTGCCGCGATGGGTAGCCGTGTGGTCCAGGGCGCCATGCCACGGTCCGCGCGGCTCCCCTCGTCGGAGATTCGAGTCCTCCCTCGGTCATGGGTGTGTGTGTTGTCCTTAGCGTAAGTTAGTGAAGTAAGTCAGGAAGTTTGTGAACAGTTCAAATGTTTTCGCAGAATTACCCTGCAGAGACAAACCATGCTTGCACCAAGTACCTGATCACGCATGCTTTTCAAGCTTGCAGTACCGTGTGTTGCCGCATTCACCTGTACACCGAACATTACTTTCGCGGTGAACTCTGTCCTATAGTGGAGGAAGATACTGGTTGGGTCGCGTGGGGCTTACGGTCGGGCGTACCTATACCCAGGCTCCATACCGGTTATGCTGATAATTCTCCCTGTTCCGGAAACCGCTCCTCTTGCTCACTGGACTGGCTTCTTAATCAGCTAACGGAAGCTGCGTCCATCCAAACAGTGGCACCGACTGCTGCAACTGATTTGAGTACCACAGCGACAAAAACTGTGGTGAAGGCATCGCCGTATCATCTGTATGCTTATGTACTGCACAAATCGGAACAAAATCCTGCGTTTTTACAATAGAAAGAAATTAAATATCGATTCTCCATTTTCTTTGTCGATACTATAGTGTAGCTTTCTTCCTTCTCACGTCAGAGCGATTCGGGAAAATATGGGTCCGAATCCCCATCTGGTCATCTTGATTTACGAGGAGGTTATCGTGGTTTCTGCAAATGTCTAATTGTGAATGCTGTTTTAGGTTCTTAAACAGGAGTGTGGAAATGCACTTCTCCAATCCGTGCCCAAATGAGCTAGCGAAAGATAAAGGGATATCGGGCTTAGTGTCATGAGCTGTACGTGGACGAGACGTATAACTTGGCAGCAGGGCTTGTAATTTGCAATCTGTGTCTTCATACTTCCGTTGCGCTCCACAGAATCGCTGTTTAGACATGCTCCGCCTCCATAGCAGACTGAATTGCAGAACGTTACTGGATTCTGCGGTCTTTGAAGCATACAACATGGGCGTTTCGAACATCACTCCAGACCTGATGTTTTTCTCCTCAGACCATTCTGCAAGGTGACGCATTACTTCCTCTTTTTGTGAGATCAACCAGTATAACAAATCTCACTGGAATGCAACGTTTTGGAAGAATGCACCTTGTATGCTGACGAGAGGTCAGTCTTGGATTTTCTTCTGACCGTGTCCTCTATTTTGAGTCACCACGAGAAAACTGGAAAGGTCTCATGAACCTTACAAAATTTCCGTGCAAGCTCTCAGCTCAGTCTGAAATTTTAGCAGAAATATCCAGTTTCTTTGTCTACCTGTAATCAGCTTACATTTCTGGTTGTTTAGGAACTGTTTTTATAGGTGCTATTATGTTACTACTTTAATTTTTTTCTCATTTTGGTTTATTTTTCTAATCGCATTCAGTTTTTGTGATGGTATATTCTATCCGTGTAAGGACTATAATGACAGAGCTGGCGACCACCTGAACAACTGCAGCAACAAAGCATACCATGCTGTTTCAGGCGACTGGAAATTGCCGACTGGTGACAAAGTATTAAATGCAGAAAGAGTGTATGCAATTAATGTTTCGGAACGTGGATTAAACACTTGGCGCTTGAAAATAAAAATTTAAAAAAAAAATCCCTAAAATATTTCAGAGTGTAATAAATCAGTCCGCAGATCGTGGTCGTGCGGTAGCGTTCTCGGTTCCAGCGCCCGGGTTCCCGGGTTCGATTCCCGGCGGGGTCAGGGATTTTCTCTACCTCGTGATGACTGGGTGTTGTGTGATGTCCTTAGGTTAGTTAGGTTTAAGTAGTTCTCCAAGTTCTAGGGGACTGATGACCGTAGATGTTAAGTCCCATAGTGCTCAGAGCCATTTGAACCATTTTTTTGTAATAAATCACAAAATTGTTGCAGGTCATAGTTCCAGATTCGGTATGTTGCGGTACACTTTAACTGCGGCGTACTAGGAAGCCATTTCGCAGGGCCACCCTAGCATAGTTATTAAAATACAGACTTGGCAATACGGCGAAGTGCAGTGTAAAACAAAAATTGGGACGTAGTGGCTGTGTCACTTGTCACAAACTAGCGAAATGTCCTTGCCTGTATCTGTTCAAAGTTTGAAAAAGCAAACTATCGAGCTGCCTATGAAAAGCTTGTACAATATCCACGGTACTTCTGAAAGTGATCTATGTGTACTAGCGATGTGGGGACACTCAAAATCTGCGGAGAGCTTACGGACACGCCTTCGCCGTCCCATAATCACACGATTTTTGTACATGATATATACCGGAACATCTGACTTTCAATAATCTGGCACGCTGATTTATTTTTAAATTGATTTTATTGGCTTTTCTCTTAAAAGTGTACAGAAATTTACAGAAGTTGTTCAATGATAGTGAAGACAGTTATATCTTTATACAGTTGTTTTATACGCATATAAATGTACAAACGTAAGTAGTTGAAACGTCAGAGTCCGCGTCTTGAATATAACGTACTACTAAATGTGCGCAGGGATGTGCGCTTGTCCTAGCCTTATTCGAAAAATTGTCGTAACTTGCCTCTGCGGAAGATTCTTCTGGCCGTACCACAGATTTGTAGGTATGCGTGCGCTGGACTAGAACGAAAGTAAACTCGTTTCCCTACTGCAGTATTTGCCACTGCTGTTCCACTGCTGGTATGTCCCTTTCCGTGAAATGAAATGTAGGGAAAGTCAGGATACGGAAGCAGTATAAGTAGCGGTTTCCCTTCTTTGTTGCTGTCTTTTGCAAGGTCATCTGATACTTCGTTGTGCCGAATATCTTAGCGCCGGCACGTGGATTCGACGGGAGAAGGGAAAAGGTGGGGGGAAGGAGGGCGGATCAGTGTTTAACGTCCTGTCGACGACGGGGGCCTTTCGAGGTGGACGCGGATTCGATCGGAGTTTGACTTGTGTCCCTATCTCGCAAGCGCGATTCGTATTAAACAGTGCTAACATGTCACTGGATCAATTAACTTCCACAAAGACGCAGTGTTCCTGTCATAACGTTCTTAACTATATATTTTATAAACTAACATAATGTGTACTGACAGGGCGTAACCAGGCTAATGCCCCACGCTTGATCCATATTCCCTCCACAGAAGCACTTGTAGTCCAGCATCCCCGACATGTACAGCGCCTATCACGCGGAACTGTGTGCTATCCAAAAGCCATTCCAGAGGATGTCATCGTTGTAGGAAATTTCTCGTCTCCTCAGACTCCCTCTGTACAGTCCAATAACTAGAGAAAATACATCAAACAGCGAAAGTGATTCAAAACATTCAGTATTCAGGACCAAGGGAATGAAGTAGCATTATGTTGGATACCAGGATATGTGCGTATTAGGGGCAACAATACAGATTCAGTGAGAAGAAGAGTCGTTGCAGTTGTGCGTATGGTGGAATTTCATGCAGTAATACTGTGTGAGAGGAGGGAAAACTGGCTGTAGTTTACCAGATACATGCAGGGGAACCTTAGCTATAAGATGAAAATTGCAAACTTTAAGGTCGAGTAATTATCAGTACAGACTATACTCACTAGAAGTATGATCTCTCTGTTTGTCTTGAGATTATGATTCCTTAGGTATTTGTGAAGTCAAGCTCTTGAATGACAGTCTAGCCCACAGTGCTGACACGCCATGGCTGCGCGTGCCTTTACTTGTAAGAGTCGTTCGCTTGAAGTTGTTGTATCCGTTATGCTGCAGCTGACTCGTGTTCAAGACATGGTTTTCCAGGACATTTTCTGGACAAGTTTGCGCTACGCTGGTAGAACACAAGGATTATTATTTCATTTACCAATGCTGATGATAATATTTCTCATAAATGAACTTAAGAAAGTGCTTGTACCGTTCATGCAAGCAGCACTTCCCGTCTCCTTTGTCTGATCTGTAGTTGGTAATATATAATTTCTTTTATATGACGAGAGTCAGGCGTATGTGATCAACATGGACCACCCATGAACTTTGGCGTTTCATAAGCAGGACGACAGTGTTGATGGTTGAGATGTCTTCCAAAAACATGTCATTTTGGCGCAGGCTTTGCCATTTCAGTTTAAGGATTCTTCTTCTTGGACATCGGTGGTGGTATCTTTCAAAATGACATAGGCATCTTTTGAAAATAGACCATGTTTCACATCCGTGATGGAGAGTAGTTACTAAGACTAATTTAGAAGATGTGAATAGAAGGAATGAAACGAGGAAGTGTGTATAAGAAGAGGAGAGTGGTGACAGCATAACGTGAGAGATTGCCGAGCTCGCCTCCAAGGTAACTAGAAGACACTACGAGAGTGTGATCTCAGCAATGAGTATGAGTACGACTGAGCAGCGTTTAAAAGGTAGTAACAGGGCAGGGCTGCATAGACCGAACATGACAACATGCATCTGGTGCAAATGGTTCAAATGGCTCTCAGCACTATGGGACTTAACATCGGAGGTCATCAATCCCCTAGAACTTAGAACTACTTAAACCTAACTAACCTAAGGACATCACACACATCCATACCCGAGGTAAGATTCGAACCTGCGACCGTAGCAGTCGCGCCATTCCGGACTGAAGCGCCTAGAACTGGTCGGTCACCGCGGCCGGCCATGCATTTGGGAAAGTGCCACCATTGTTTCCGGGCTTCAGGAAGTAGCATGAGCCAATTGCAGCGGCGCACAGCTTCAGCATAATATTTGCAACTGCTACACGGATACCTTCTCTAAAAAGGTAGCACCTACAATTCAGTAAACAGTTTACGGAAGAGTTTGCCGTAGTTTTGATCCAGTTGATGGAACGTGTGTGCAAATATATGACACTGTAAGAAGTCTGTAACAGTGTTCACTGTTAAAATACGTACGGAACTTCAGAGAACACTTGACTTTACTAGTTTTGTTGTTGTTGTTGCTGTTGTTGACTTCAGCTTAAATACTGGTTTGATGCAGTTCTGCACTCTGGTCTATCCTGTAAAAGTTTCTTCATCTCTTCATAACCACTGCTACCTATAGATGCATTTTAAACTGCTTCTCCCGCTACAGTTATTACCTGCCACCCCCCCCCCCCCCCAACCCACCCCACTTCCCTCCATTGCAAAATTACCTATTTCTTTATTTACTGTCAACATATCTCATCTGCTGGTCAAGTTGTGTAATAGAATGAGATTTTCACTCTGCAGCGGAGTGTGCGCTGATATGAAACTTCCTGGCAGATTAAAACTGTGTGCCCGACCGAGACTCGAACTCGGGACCTTTGCCTTTCGCGGGCAAGGGCTCTACCATCTGAGCTACCGAAGCACGACTCACGTCCGGTACTCACAGCTTTACTTCTGCCAGTATCTCGTCTCCTACCTTCCAAACTTTACAGAAGCTCTCCTGCGAACCTTGCAGAACTAGCACTCCTGAAAGAAAGGATATTGCGGAGACATGGCTTAGCCACAGCCTGGGGGATGTTTCCAGAATGAGATTTTCACATTGCAGCGGAGTGTGCGCTGATATGAAACTTCCTGGCAGATTAAAATTGTGTGCCCGACCGAGACTTGAACTCGGGACCTTTGCCTTTCGCGGGCAAGGGCTCTACCATCTGAGCTACCGAAGCACGACTCACGCCCGGTCTCACAGCTTGGCAGAAGTAAGGCTGTGAGACCGGGCATGAGTCGTGCTTGGGTAGCTCAGATGGTAGAGCCCTTGCCCGCGAAAGGCAAAGGTCTCGAGTTCGAGTCTCGGTCGGGCACACAGTTTTAATCTGCCAGGAAGTTTCAAGTTGTGTAATAGATTTATCTCTACACTTCAATGTAATGCCTCTTTACTAGCTTTCCGATCTACTGACCTAATCGTCAGTATTCTTCTGTAGCGCCACAGTCAAAAAGCTTCTATCCCGTTGTCTGCAGTGTTTATGGTTCAAGGTTCGCGTACAAGTCTACACTTCAGAAAGATTCCTTAAGAAAATACTTATATTAGATATTAAAAAATTTCTCTTTCAGAAAAGCAGTTTTTGCTATTGCAAGTCTGAATTTTATACCATCACTACTTCGGCCATCGTCATTGACGTTTCTTCCCAAACAGTAAAAATCGTCTGCTAGCCTCTTTCTTTTCTCAATTATTGGCTCCCGCTCATGTAACTGCAGTCTCCTTCTTGTACAAGTAGTAAAGAACCTCTCTCACATTGTGTTTTATTCCTTCTTACGAGTATTTCAGCATTTCGAACAGTGTATTCAGGTCAGTATTGTCAACAGTTTTCTCTGGATTCCCTAGCATTTTTAAAAAATAATTTTCATTATAAAGTCGCGGAGATACAATAGCCGCACGTGGCAGAAATTTATTTCGCTCCCAGCTTTCCTTTCAGAACCCCGAAGACAGACGTGTTCTAAATATTCACGGGTCCCGACCAGAATTAATGTGCCTGCCTAGCAGGAGCAGTGTTTGAAAGCTCGCAGAGAGGCGAGGCCAGCGCGGCTGGGTTTGCCTGGCCGGCTAATGGTGAACGATCAGCACAAAGATAGCGCGCGCCTTCACTGGGCCCCCACGCTCAATAATGAAACCACTTGTCTGCGTCCACGCACATCCTCCTCTGGAGCTGCCGCGTCTGCCACAGCTGCTCACTAAGTCGTCTTCCCTTTTACTGGCGAACTGACCGTACGGGAACACGCTACAACTTTTCTTTCCACTTGAAACCTTTCCAATCATTGTTTTCTGTTTCGAAACATGTCCAGTTCTAACATGAGGTCTTACAGGGGTGTTAGATCTCTCAAGGTCTTTCCGAGCTTCTTTCAAATGGTTCAAATGGCTCTGAGCATTGTGGGACTTAACATCTGAGGTCAGCAGCCCCCTAGAACTTAGAACTACTTAAACCTAACTAACCTAAGGACATCACACACATCCATGCCCGATCCTGCGATCGTAGCGGTCGCGCGGTTCCAGACTGAGGCGCCTAGAACCGCTCGGCGACACCCCGAGCTTCTTTAATCCACGTTTTTTTTTTTGCCCACTGTGTTCAGGTGTCTAAGAAATACGAGCCTCCTTTTCCACGTAGTCTAAGATCCTTCCCACATTTTGGCAGACTTCTTTGTTGCTCCGAAGTTTCCAGCTGGCTTCAGTCGGGATTGCGGCCATGATTTCTGATACGATAGTCCTTTCTAGTTGTCTAATTTTATTTTAATAGTTAAAAAATGTCGTCGTATGTGTCAAAAGTATTGATATAGGAGCTTTAAATAATGTAACAGTGCATCAGTTACATTTTTCATGCGCTGTATGACGCGTTTCAGGAATTTTATCCCATTTACCCGCACTGCGCGAATTTACTTCACTACTGTATGTGATGTCTGCGCGTATGTTGTTCCACTCCTCTTGATCTGCACTCAAAGACAAAATTAATTAAAGTATTATGCCTCCTTCATTACCGAAAAATTCACGAACAGGCAAATCATGACCCATACTGTTTGCTTTACATTAAATCATGTATTGTTGTCCTGAAGCCCTTGTAGCCCAAACTTCGCCGGAATCCTCGTGTTCAATTCTTGTGTCATAATACAATGATGTACAAAACTTAAGGGAGAAAATTAATTCCGCATGAACTATCATTCCCGAGCAATGTGGTTCAATAAAACTTGGACTATACATAGTAGGAACAGCGGCAGCATAGCACAGACGGCAACTCAAAGACGTACGCATTGAGACGAACAGAAATGACACTTTTGTTCAAAGAAAATAATTACACTGAAGTCAACGTGATTTATGATGGTTCCCTGGATATTTCGAACTGCTGGTCATGGTTCTTAAAAGGGAATGTGACCACTACAGTCAGCAATGCACACACAACGTGCTCCCATGGTGGTCACAAGATTTGTAAGGATTTCCACCAGCGCCTGTGACAACCGCTGGGTTGTTGTTGTTGTTGTTGTTGTTGCTTGTGGAGGTGCTGCAGTACGTCTTCTCATCGCATCCAAAGTCCACAGCTCGTGGTCTAGTGGCTAGCGTTGCTACCTCTGGATCACAGGGTCCCAGGTTCGATTCCCGGCCGAGTTGGGGTTTTTCTCTGCCCGGGCACTGGGTGTTTGTGTCGTCTTCACCATTTCATCGTTATCATTCGTGACAGTGGTTAGCTTGGACTGTGAAAAAAGTTGTACTGTGCAAAAATAAAATTGGACTGTGCAAAAAATTGGGATTCTGTATGGGCACTGATGACCCACAAACCAAACATCATAATCAACATTGCATCCTACACGTATGCGATGGGATTTAAATCGAGGGAACAGGAATACCAGTTCATTCGCCTGATCCTCTCGTTCCAAGGGCGGCTCAACCAGTGCAGTTCGTTGCAGTAGTGCATTGTCATCTTGCGATGGGATTTAAATCGAGGGAACAGGAATACCAGTTCATTCGCCTGATCCTCTCGTTCCAAGCGCAGCTCAACCAGTGCAGTTCGTTGCAGTGGTGCATTGTCATCTATAAAAGTGTGAAGTCAGGGCCAAATGCACCGTTGAGCAGACGCACATGAGAAAGGGGTACAGTGTCACAATAACGTTGCCGCATGAGCGTACCGTATTCAAAGACTTGAAGGGCAGACGCCGACACAACATTATGCCTCGCCACGCCATAACACCACCAAAACGATCGGTTTCGATTATGACTCTGGGGGCATTGTATATTGCCAACTCTTGCCAATGACGTACGTAATGCACCCAGGAACATCGTCGAACATCATTTTGGTGGTCCAGGTGTTGGAAGGCATAATGTTGCGTGGGCGTTATCAGTTCCAAATCTTTGAACGTGGTACACTCACCAGTCATGACAATGGGAATATATTTACCGTTAACCAACCAAACCACTCAGATTACAGCCGCTTGCCACGTTGTCAAGAAGAGTGCATGGGGAGACATCTGCACTCGTAACCACACGTGCGCCAGATTCAAATTTCGGTAGCGTTTGGACACCACCTCGTATTTTCCAGACATACATACTCATGTTCGATATTTTTAATTAACCTACAATTTATCACTGTTGAAATAAAAATGCGTCAAGAACTTGTGAGATACTTCAAGAACTTGTCAGAGACAATGTTCCACAGAGGAAAATTTCTCAAGTGCGATATTTTCTAAAGAAAAGGGGACTATTCTTTTACCCTTTAAAAATAAATGAAAGTGTTAAAATAATTATTTCCATATCAGCTTGAAGAAAAATTTGCGTACCTGGCTTTAATACAGAGCTTAGTCAAAGATGGAGTGGCCCTATATTTATATTTTTCACTGGCGCCCACTTCGGTAAGAAATGACGAATGTGTTAACATGTCTCTTTAATTGTACTCGTGTTTTCATTATGATTTCCATAACTACCTGTGGCGACAGGTGGTTTCTTTCTTTAGCCCACTGAGATATTAGTAAGGAAAAACACTCTCAGCGTTCGCCCTGGTGCTTGGAATTGGAAAAATAGAAGTGGCAAGTTTTCAGAAAGCTTTGAGATAGCTTCAACGCACGCAGACGTTTTGCGTCTGAAAAATTTACACCATTTTTTATCTGAATTTAAATTTGTTTCTGTTCATATTGCGCCTCACTTTCCAACGCTCTTCTCAAAAACAAAGAAATCTTTGCCTTAGTGTATCCGAAACTTTACACTTAATCTCACTTCCGATGATAGAAACCCGACTCAGCGGTGCTGGAGACATTTAAGTACAGTTAGTAATTGTAGGCATATAAAAATTTCAGCACATTATGCACACAGTCCACTGCCATCTTGCTGACTGCAGATGTGCCCGATAGATCTGTTTTATTTACAGAAAATAGTAGCCAGTAGAAAGAAACGTGACAATAACATTCGTTCTTGCTACCCGCGCCGCAATCTGGACTCCAACTGTGCAACAGTGAACAGAGCCTATGATGTCAGTAAATTGAAATTGTCATTGTTAAAATATAATCAGTAGCGTATACTCGTAACAGGATAGGAATTAAATAAAAGTTATTTTAAAAAAATCAATCAAAACGTTTTAAATCTTGAATTCATGTAAAGTATAATCGCGGTCTTTATACCAGGTTTAAGTACGCATGGCAGACACACCAAACTACGAAAAACGGACGGATGGTAACCCTAGTCAGTAGCGCCCAGACGGCAGTTGCAATGCTCGTCAGACCGGAGAGTTGACGGGAGAGGATTCCGGACAACGCCAAGCGAGGAGAGGGAGTGTCCCAAACGTTGCACTGTAGAGAGAATAGCTGCGAGGCCTTAAATTTAACCTTTCGCCTCGCGCGTTGCCTGCAGTTCGGTGCACCAGAGCGCTTGGCAGCTGCCGTGTGGTAATTGTGTGCACGGGGAGGGGCTCCAACGCAAATAGTCGAGCTTCAACTGGCCACTGTCCCGTTCACCAGATTCCCAGCTGAGATAACGGGCTCAGTGTTTGCCAGGTAGTTCCTGATTGCGCCTCCCTGTACTGTGCTGTCGCGTAAACAATTCATTTAGTGGAGTGACAGTTACAGCTGCATCTTTACATACATATTCACGTCGCAGGGCACTACGGTGGATAGCTGTGGGTACTTTGTACCGATACTAGCCACGCCCATTTCAATACCATTCACGAATGGAGCAAGGAAAAAATGTTGTTCCTCTGCGCTTCCGTACGCCTTGTATCCCCCCCACCCCCAACCCTCAGAGGCGCGGTCCATGTTGCAACGAAAAGATATGCAGGGAAGGACAAATAAAAATGGCCTGGGGAGCAGAGTTCCAGCGTACAAAGAAACACAGCGGAGGAAAGGAAATACAGTATTAACGTGACTATAGCAGATGTTGAAAGTGACCACCATTCATCTCTTGGCACTTTCGGTCCCTGGTCAGCAAATTGCTGAAGGCGCATCCAAGCTGGGCTTCGGGTATTGCTGCAATCTCACCCGAAACTTTCTGCTGCAGTTCTTGAAGATACACCTTGAACTAGAGGGCTCCCCACAGAAAGTAATCGCACACTGAGATATCAGGTGACATGGGTGCACAGCTAGGGCCGCGACCAGTCTGACCTATGCTAACAACTCCGTCAGACGTAAAGATTCTGCAAGTGTGCTCCAAGGATTGAATTGGATTGTTTGGGGGAAGAGACCAAACAGCGAGGTCATCGGTCTCGTCGGATGAGGGAAGGACGGGGAAGGAAGTCGGCCGTGCCCTTTCAAAGGAACAATCCCGGCATTTGCCTGGAGCGATTTAGGGAAATCACGGTAAACCTGAATCAGGACGGCCGGGCGCGGGATTGAACCGTCGTCTTCCCGAATGCGAGTCCAGTGTGCTCCAAGGTTCGGCCGACTGTATGGGCAGTTGCTCCATTGTGTGTGAAGTAACTGTAGGTCTTTTCCTGCTCCGATAATGCTCTCACAAATTATTTCAAAATGTTGGCAAAGTAACGCGCCGAAGTCAGCGTCTGATGAAAGACGGTGGGGGCCAGTAATGCGGCGTGCAGACACTGCACACCAAACCCCAACCTTGTTATAATTCACCGGTGTTTTGTGGAAGTTATTCGGATTCTTCACTCCCTGGAATCGGTCAATCTATAATTTGACGTAACCACTTCAGGTGAGACAAGGCTTCATCAGACATAAAGAACAGATCCATGTCCAAGCCAATCATTGTTATCTCAGTGAGCAGCCACGCACAAAACTGGGGGCACTGAAGAGCAGCTGCTGGTTTTAATGCATGAACAACAGACTCGGTAGGGATGCATGTGCAAGTCCAGAAAATATATTCGTTCACGTGGTCGACGTGATATTCCGGTCTTCGGCATTGATTTTGTTAGGGTTTGTAGTTCTTGCAGTGAAATTGTCGCCCACTCTTTTCGTACCTCTCGTTTCAGCTCATATACAGCCTCCGATTGTCTTCCGTTACGATAAACAGGCCTTCCAAGTATCCCCCAGAAGTTTTCCACAGGGTTCAAATCCAGGGTTCGTGCAGGCCAGTGTGAGACACTGATATATTTATCTACAAACCACTTTTCTTTTGTTGTAGCGGAAACATGCACAGATGCATTATCTTGTTGAAACACAAGACTTTCGTCCCCTACGTTCTCATTCTTGTAATCCATTCTGTCTTAAGCATCGCATAGTACGTATTAGAGTTCATCTTAGTGTTCATCCAAGTAGTGCGTGATTTACCTTTATTGTAGAAGGCTGCCCAGGTCGTAACACTTTCGCCAACATAATTTCTGCTGATTCTTATATGCTGCTCTGTTCTTAGATCATGCCAATCATATTGGAATTCATCCGGACCATCCAACTTAAACTTATCAGAAGATCAATTTATTCCATTCTCAAGTCCATCACATATGTCTTTCAGCAAACTTCAATGTAGCCTGTTAATGTCTGGGTATTAGAAAAAGTTCCTGCAGTCGTTTCCTGGATACATGACGTTTGCCATTTGGTATAATTTGTCGTACACGTCTGGCAGTGAACTGTCAACAAGTTGAGAAGAATAACGGTTTGTGGGCCAATGCTATTCGCGAAAGTAACCTTTTCGATGCCTCAGTTAATTATCTATTTTGCTCATATTTTTTATTCTGTTTCTGTCGTGCGCCCAATCTAACGATATTATAAATCACTATATTTGATCGGTTCAACACTTTGGCTATTATGCGAGTTGTGTGTTACATTGTCTTCCTTGCTCCGATTTTTACTTTGTCATCACATGATGTTTTTGCGTTGCTATGTCATAGTCACGGTTTATGTACAAAATACGCGCTGTTACTAATGGTATCTATTTCCTACCTGCAGTAAGGACACACACACACACACACACACACACACACACACACACACACACACTCAATCACTTCAGAGAGCCGACTGCTTTTATACCGAGCTCAATCCTCTACCACCTGAATCGTTGACGCCTTGTTATATACTGGACTAAGACATCAAATGCGATAGAATTTGACCGCCTTTGTCAGTGTACTGGATCTCATATTCCTGCATGTACACCGTGCACAACCGTTAATTTTCTTATATATATATATATATATATATATATATATATATATATATATATATATATATACCTTTGTACTCATTTCCACAATTGTATTGGGCTTATCGAGATATTTATTTCAATAGACTCCTTAACTACGCCCCAGAAACTTTGTTTTTACCATGATAGTAGCCTTCGTCTCATACTTCAATTCATAATTACATTCGAGGCGGTGCTCGGCGACAGCTGATATGCTAGTTTGTTTTAATTAGGCGTGTAGCTGACTGTCCTTGCATGTCTCCTCAACTGTTGTAATAATCTGCACCACAGCTTTCGGAGACCTAGATTGTCTTTAACATTACATAGAATTTTTATTTTTGTTGATGGCTGCTAAATAGATTGGACGCCGCGTTTCCACACAAGTATACCGATCTTTCCGGATATTAGACCAGCATAAGGCAGATGTGCGATTCTTGGCTTCTTTTCGTCTCTGCCTCAACCTCTTTCCCAGGCGTTCTTGATTTAGACTGCAGCGCCCGCTCAGTTTGACGGTCTGAGTACCTACTCCTTCAAAGTGCGTAGTGGGCGGCGGGAATCGAACTCGCAACAGCTATAAATAACGGCGCAAGACCAACAGGAGTTTACCGTCTGGTTGGAGTCCAGACAGCGAGTGAGTCCGTGTAACATCAAAGCTCGCAGCACCTGAAAAACACGACTGAGTCAGTCGTCAAAATATTGTGCGAAAATGAAAATGTAAACTCGCCCGAACGCCTGGAAGTACACCATTAATCAATTTGCTTGTTTTAAAGAAATCAGTAGGGAACTGTAGTACAGTGCGTTCGGAAAATCGCTGTGCAGTAGATTACGGACTACGAAGATAGATTGCATTCGAAGTTCGAAACAAAGTCGGCAAAACTGTTTTTTTCATACATATGCGCTTGTTTTTTAATTCGTTCATACCGTTACGTAACATTTAATAGTTTGGTTCAGTTGATGAAAGCTATTGAATACGGTGTGTAGTGTTTAGATGTTCAGCTTGTTTTATGGTGCTTTTAACTGACGAACGTATTTTTCTTGTTCAGCGTGTTTCTCGACAAGACGATAAATACACGGATTTCGCGCAGACGGAATTTACTGAAAAATTCCCGAAAACAGCGGTATCTGATCGTAATGCGGTTCGTCGACTTCCTGGAAAATTTCGAGGGACAGGCTCAGTCTTAGATACCGAAGGATTGGGGACCACCTAAACGAACAGAAGTTGTTGGATTTCTGACTGCAGCAGAGCCCAGCAAAACCATTGCGCAAGTTGGCACAAGAAAAAGACACCTGGCTTGCAACCGTTCACAAAGCGGCGGAGCAAAGATTGAAATGGTTCCCGTATAAAGTGACCGCAGCGAAAGAATTGAAAGAAGCGAATCATGAAAAGAGAATCCGTTACTGCAAATGGTTTACACCTTTTATTTAGAGGAGGAACATTGATATTCTTGATATCGTCTTATATAGACAAGGCTTGGTTCCATCTCCCTGGTCATGTGAACACACAAAACACACGATTATGGGTCAACGGAGAATCGTCGTGCTTGAAACGCCACAGCAGGATCAGAAAATTAGATTGTGGGCGGCAGTATACACTATTGGACCCCGTGGTCTAGGGGAGCGTCTTTGATTCATAATCAAAACGTCTTCGGTCCCAGGTTCGAATCCCGCCGCTGCTTAAATTTTGATTAATAATCAGCATTGGCGACCGAAGACTTCCGGCATAAGAAGTCACCGTCATTCTGCCAACGGCCGTGTCAAAGAGGGCCGAGGAGCGGACAGAGCTTCGGGGCACACTCTTGTCCTAGGGGTGGGAAACTTGCCCTAAAGGCGGAAGAATCAGCAATGATCAACGGCATGAGGATGCAGAAGGCAATGGAAACCACTGCATTAAAGACACATAACGTGTGGCCTGCAATTGAAGAAGTGTCATGATGATCTCTCTATTCACAAAAGATTCTGGAATAGTCCCCCAATCGCATCTATGGGAGGGGACTGCCAAGGGGAACGTGACCATGATAAAAAGATTGAATAATCAACGGAAAGAGAACGTTCTACGAGCCAGGGCGTGGAATATCAGAAGCTTGAACGTGGTAGGGAAACTAGAAAATCTGAAAAGGGAATGCAAAGGATCAATCTAGATATAGTAGGGTTGTTCTTATCAGGACAGCAAGCCAACACAGACAACTATGGTTCAGGTACACATGCCGACGTCGCAAGCTGAAGATGAAAAGATACAGAAAGTGTATGAGGATATTGAAACGGTAAAACAGTTTGTAAAGGGGGATGAAAATCTAATAGTCATGGCGGACTGGAATGCAGTTGAAGTAGTAAAAGAAAAGGTTACAGGTGAATATGGCCTTGGGACAAGGAATGAGAGAATAATTGAGTTCTTTAACAAGTTTCAGCTAGTCATAGCGAATACTCTGTTCAAGAATCACAAGAGGAGGAGGTATTCTTGGAAAAGGTGGGGTGATACGGGAAGATTTCAGTTAGATTACATCATGGTAACACAGATTCCGAGATCAGATACTGGATCGTAGGGTGTACCCAGGAGCAGATATACAGACCACAATGTAGTAGTGATGAAGAGTTGGCTGAAATTTAAGACATTAGTCAGGAAGAATCAATAAGCAAAGATGGGATAGAGGAGCACTAAGGAATGACGAGACACGTTTGAAGTTCTCTAAGGCTATAGATACAGCAATAAGGAATAGCTCAGTAGGCAGTACAGTTGAAGAGGAATCTCTAGAAAGGGCCATTACTGAAGTTGGGATGGAAAACAGGTACAAAGAAGGTAACTGCGAAGAAACCATGGGTAACAGAAGAAATACTTCTCTTGATCGATGAAAGGAGGAAGTAGAAAAATGTTTCGGGAAAATCAGGAATACAGAAATACAAGACGCTGAGGAATGAAATAAATAGAAAATGCAGGGAAGCTAAGACGAAATGGCTGCAGGGAAAATGTGAAGACATCGAAAAAGAAATGATTGTCGTAAGGACAGACTCAGCATATAGGAAAGAACTTTGGAGGACTTAAGATCAAATAAGGCAGAAGCGATGAATAACATTCCATCACAATTTCTAAAATCATTGAGGAGGTGGCAACAAAACGACTGGATTGATGGTCACGAAGTAGATGAAGTTAAGGAATTCTGCTACCTAGGCAGTAAAATAACCAATGACGGACGGAGTAAGGAGGACATCAAAAGCAGAGTAGCAGTGGCAAAAATGGCATTCCTGGCAAACAGAAGTCTACTAATATCAAATATCGGCCCTAATTTGAGGAAGAAATTTCTGAGAATGTACGTCTTGAGTACAGCATTGTATGATAGTGAAACATGGACCTTGGGAAAATCGGAACACAAGAGAATCGAAGCATTTGAGATGTGGTGTTACAAACGAATGCTGAAAATTAGGTGGACTGATAAGGTAAGGAATTAGAAGGTTCTGTGCAGAATCGGAGAGGAAAGGAACATGTGCAAAACACTGATAAGGAGAAGGGACAGGATGATAGGACATCTGTCAAGACATGAGGGAATGAATTCCATGGTACTAGAAGGAGCTGTAGCGGGCAAAAACTGTAGAGGAAGACAGAGATTGGAATACATTCAGCAAATAAATAAGGACGTATGTTGCAAGTTCTACTCTGAGATGAAGAGGTTAGCCCAGGAGAGGAATTCGTGGCGGTCCGCATCAAACCAGACAGAAGACTGATGACAAAAAGATAGTTTTTGAAGAACGATTTTATTGGCCAGCTAAAAGAAGACGAAATCAACTACTCATGGTTTCAACAAGATGGCGCTACTTCGCATACAGGTAACAACACTATCCGTCCTCTGGAAGGGTTTTTTTTTCCTTAAGGATACATGTCATCTCAAAAAACTTATAGCCTCCTCGCTCATTGGACCATTCTCCACCGGTCGTTTTCTTCGTGCCGCAATCGCTCACGACGCTTTGTGACTTAAAAACCGAAACAACTGCGTACGTGAGAATCATCTCACAATCAGATCTGGAAAATATGTTTTCCAGTAAAATTAAGCAGGTTCAGGCTTGCAGACTTTTATAGCCTCCCGTGGACGTCATTTCCAACGTATGTTGCAACTGTGCAGCAACTTTCCGAACACCCTGTACTAGTACATATATCACGAAGAGTGAATATGTATGCTTAGTAATTTACTTCCCTGAAAATGAAGAAAGATTGACTATATGGTGCCAAGAAATATAAAACAAAAATTTCATCAATAGAAATATTTCGTTGTTTTATAGATAGCTGATTTGTTGCATGTGATGGCTCAAAATTCGATGTTTTTTGGGGGACATTTTCACTTCTGCATAATAGAAAGCCATTTTTGAATGCTTCCGTGTCAAAATTTGTTAAAACAGAGATCTGTTACATTATCAAGTGCTGTACAAAGATATTGCGATTCTCTCTCTCTTAAGTAAAAAAGCCAGCATATGATTTGTGACACTTGTCACGAACAAGCGAAATGCCCTTGCATTTGTGTCTTCAAAGATTATTAAGAGGCGTATGAAATGCGTGTACAAAATACACGATGTTTTGTAGCGGACTCTGTAGAGCACTTTATTGACAACCTTCCGTCGCACACTGCTGAGCTGACATATGGAGTCACTGTATAGTCATGGAAAAAAAGTATTCATACGCTGTTATTAGAACCAAAGATCTCAACTAGAGATGTTATCTGGTAAACTAATCTGTACATACAAATGGATTAACTAAATTAGCCCTCTGCAAAAAGTAAGTAATAGTTGTGTACCAGCTGGCTTCACAAAGTGGGGAAAAAAGTCTTCATACATACGAAAAAAAAGTTAGTGTACATAAATATAATGACAATAGTTTGTAAACATTGCTCTTTATGTATCACTTCTGTTAACCTCTGGCGTTGAATGAACCAGGTTTTTTTCTAATCGCTGAGGTAATATTTCGCCATTGTTGTTGTAGACATTGTTTCAGAGCAGTCCTGTGTTTCATGTTTTCTGACCATGCTTGAAAGCATTCTCGAAAGACGCTCACTTGAATTAAGGTCTGCGCTCAGTGCTAGAATATGGGGACTATGGTACAACTACTACAGACGAACAATTTCCGCTGTAAACTTAGGACCATTGTCTCGTTGAAAATAGTCATTTGTGCATAAACCCAAGCTATAACTTTTTTGCAGATTTTCCTTCAGGAAGTTTAAACGCTGAAATGCATTCATATTACCTCCAACAAACCAAGTTGCTCAACAACACATGCAGCCATGCATATCCATACCATTCCTCCTTCACTTGGTGAGACACTGGGCTCGCATTCGGGAGGACGACGGTTCAATCCCGCGTCCGGCCATCCTGATTTAGGTTTTCCGTGATTTCCCTCAATCGCTCCCAGCCAAATGCCGGGATGGATCCTTTCGTAGGGCGTGGCCGACTTCCTTCCCCATCCTTCCCTAATCCGATGAGCCCTATGACCTCGCTGTCTGGTCTCCTTCCCCAAACAACCCAACCCCCCCATCACTGTGAAGGAGTTCGGGATCCAGCTAGGTATTATCCGTCTTCGTCTCAACACCAAAATTCTGCCATCATTTACAACTATGTTAAATTTGCTTTCATTTGTCAACAGTACCATGTCCCAAAAACTTGTGTTCTTGTCTTTATGCTCTCAATTTTTTGTTCTTCTTACTTACGTATGGTTTTCGTCAAGGCACTCTAGCTCCATAATTTGCATTACTTAAGCCCTTGCTGTAATTTCCTTCCCGAAATGGTCGTTAACGTGCACAGAGAACGCAGAGGCTGCCGATTTAGAATCTTTTCTGATCATACTTATTAACGTATTTCGTTCTTTACCTTAGCATCTGTGGTCGACATCTTCTCTCGCTATTAATGAACGTATTTCTTTCTCTAAACGCACAGTTGCCGGGCTTCTTTCAATAGTATTAGCTATTTCTGACAATGATTTTTCCATTTCATGTTGGATGATAAATATTTGCCTTACATTTAGGGTCGATTACTTCTCTTTGCGGCCCATTTTGCTGTTACACGGCATTGTCCGCGATCAGCTTGCTGCTGAAGGCGTTCCTTGCAGCAAGCTGTTCGTTAGTCGTTTCTGTATTCTCATTTCTAGTAGCGTGAGAATACTTTTTTCCCCACTCTGTGAAACCAATTGGTACAGAATTTTTATTTACTTTTTACAGAAGGCTAATTTAGTTGATCCTTTTTGTGTACACAGATTAGGAAGGAAACCCCCTTACTGCTAGTTTACTAAATAAGATCTCTGGTTGTGATTTTCAGTTCCAATAAATAAAATTATTCTACATTAGCAAAGGTGTATGAATACTTTTTTCCATAACTATTCCGTTAAAAATTCCAAGCTACGCAGCTGAATGCTCACGGCACAGATATTCCTACTCTGTGGTGAATACGAACATTACACTACTGCTATGATAATTATTATCTTTGGTGAACAGCTTTTCTTGGTTTACGTTCTCGGTAATTTCCAAGAATGATTGCCTATCGAAGTCGCGGGTACCAAACGATACATAACGAATGCGCAATCGTAAATCGATCATGTGACTGGTGACGGGCGTTATGAATGTGTTTACGGTGGTCGCTACAGCGACAAAAGAAGAGCGTTGCAAAGGAGACGACTTACCTTACTTGTCGTCGGTGTTGTTTTCATGTGAAAGTCCATTACGCTGGTCTGTATGGATAATTTGGAAGTGTCGAGTCATGTATTCTTCCTGATACTCGTTCATTTTCCGCACTGTCCGCAATGAAATTGTAAACGGTATTTCAGCATCGAACCTGTTCTTACGAAGTTTCACACGCTTCGCACCACCAGAGTCTACACAGTCCCTTCTTTCCTCGTCCGGTAGTACTCCACATTTGCGGCAAAAAGTCGAACAATTTTCTACGCTGAATAAACATGGAATTAGATTTTTCCATGTGAGAGAATTCCCAGAAGAAACGTCAAGAACACCAGACATCCAACTCACTAACGACATAAATTGTCTCTGATTCCCTAGCAAATAATTTGCGGAGGTGTTTAATTTAGAGCAATTAAGGGAACGACAGAAAACAGATAAAAATGACGATCACAAATAATTGATCACAACGCCCGCCACCAGTCGCATGATCGATTTACGATCGCATGTTCGATATGTATCGTTTGGACCCCGCGACTTCGATAAGCAATTATTCTTGGAAATTACCACATTCTCAGAGTGCGAAAAACAAACGATGTAGTTCCGAGGTCAAGACGCGTTTGCGCCGAAGTAGGGCATGTCTTCGGGAGATGAGGGTCAGCTGAGCAAAGAAAGAGCAACAAGCACCGAAAGACAGCGGACTTCGGCGCAGGGGCGTGGCCGCGGCTGGCTGAAGCGGACGCTGGTGTGCGTGCGGGCCAGGATCATCGCGTGGAGGCGGCCGCCCACCACAGTCAATGTTTGTCCCGGTTTCAGTGCGCGCACACACCCACCCACCGCTTTCACACTCTGTTACGCGTTAGCGATGTGGACCGGGCAGACCTTCTGCGAATACATTGATTGTCCTTATTTCAATCGATAGATAATGGCAGCTCTGATTGTAACATGCGTTCCGAGAGAGAGAGAGAGAGAGAGAGAGAGCACGTGCGTGTGTGCGTGTTAGTATCACTTGATTTCTAAAAAAAAGAGTTCCACTACTGTAACTCGTGGGGCGGGCGAGCATTGTTGGGTTTTAATTTAGACTTCTTAAGATCTTATTTTAACGCTTTTCTGTGCGTTTAAAAGTGTGAATACAGGTTTTGTTACGGTTCTGATTTGTTTTCATCGTATCACTGCGTACCGTCACAAATAGAGGAGAGAAGAGAGAGTCGGTCTTCATTGCCCAGTTCTTTTCAGGAAGCATCAGACAGACAGCTAATATAATTTGAAAGATTGTTCCGCTGAAGGAACGCTGGAGACGACTTGGTGTTAGTTTCATCAACAATGTTTTCCACCGCCTGTGTGTGTGTGTGTGTGTGTGTGTGTGTGTGTGTGTATGCGCGCGCGCGATAAACATTTAAAAACGTGAAGAGTGGAAATGGAAAAGCTTCTAAGTACCAAATCTAACATTTATCAGGAGAATTAAAAAAAAAAAGTATCTCTTGTACATAACTTGTGTGCAGACAATTGAGAAGGTATTCTGAAACCACAGAATTATGCCATCCCCCTCACCACTGCACATAAAAGGGACAAACTAGAAAATAAATAATTTATTGAGAACGCTGTAAGTGCCATACCAGGAAACTGACCCTGAGTGAAAGTAAGGAAGTTTTTGTTTCACTAGTCATTAATACAGTTGCACTATGTTTCATTTGCGGCAATACAAGTTAGAGATATAGCCATAATAATTTTAGTAGTAATAATGTAGTAAAGACAAATTAGTTTCTTTCAATTTTGTTTGCGCCGGAATAACAAAAATTAAAGGAAAAATTATCATTTACTTCTTTCTTACAAAACTCCATTCTTGGGATCAGAAGTTATAAAGTTCACAGTCCAACTTCCTGTGCTGTTGAGAAAGAAATAGGCACCGTCCACAGGTCTTCCTGTATTTCAACTTATAAATATGACTGATCTCTCAGAAAAAGTACAGCATGGGATACATCTGACATTTTCTGTCCTGTTTTACGTTCACATTCCTCGATTTTTAAGTTTCACAGTAAGAATGATTAGCACGTTACTTTAAACTGAGGGCAACCGCAGTCAAATTTCCACATTTTGAATGAAATGATCCACACTGGCTATAGAATATGCCAGTAAAAATCATGACCGATTTTGCGCCCGTTAAAGACGCATCCTTGGGTGATCTTACAAAAATTAATAATTTTTTTATAACGATTTCTTAACACTTGTCTGTAGAATATACTGAAAAATAGCATCATACAGCAATGCTTGAATTGTACTCACAGAGATTCTGTGTAACAAGTTACAGAGGAAAGGTAATTAGAGACTTTCCCCATCATTTACGCATGCTGTAAATACACAAGTATTAAAAGCGGTAGTCCATACTAAAAATGGAGACAGCAGAACTATAGAAGGAAAAAAAACCTGGAAAAAACCAAGCGGGCCTACCAAAACCACAGACTAGTAACGGAGCTAGACAATTTTAATGTAAGAACCCAATACATGCCACCAGCATTCACTTTTCTAGAGATCACTTGAGGATGGCCGGCCGGGGTGGCCGAGCGGTCCTCGGTGCTTCAGTCTGGAACCGCGCGACTGCTACGGTCGCAGGTTCGAATCCTGCCTCGGGCATGGATGTGTATGATGTCCTTAGGTTAGTTAAGTTTAAGTAGTTCCAAGTTCTAGGGGACTGATGACCTCAAATGTTAAGTAAGTCCCATAGTGCCCAGAGCCATTTGATCCAACTTGAGGATGCGTTTTCAATTGACGCGAAACCAGTTGTCATTTGTTAATAAAAATGTTTTACAGCCAGTGCGGATCATTCCATTCAAAATGTAAGAAATTTTACGTAGCTATTTGAGATGAATCGGTACTAGACACTTTAACCATACTGCATTAGGAAATCTTACACGCCTGCATTGACCACAATCCTTCAGCAGCAGTTACAGTACCAAAGAAGCCAGCTGAATGCATTTGAATTACCTGGAATTGATTCATAGCTTTAGCTGACCCAACAATCTTGCATATATCTTGCGGAACCGAATGCCTTGGTTACCTTTATTCGTTTCTTTATAATTGCAAAATCTGTGCCGCAGCTCAAATTGCAAAATATCTGTCGCAGCTCAGTAAGCTGCGCCTACTCACCTAAATCTTGTGTGTTATCTCTTCAGACGATCCACGTCTAAACGGAGAAGACTGACGCATGACACTCAGCTCGTTTCGGAAGTATTGGTTGACACAAGATGGTTCAAATGGCTCTGAGCACTATGGGACTTAACATCTGAGGTCACCAGTCCCCTAGAATGTAGGACTACTTAAACTTAACTGACCTAAGGACATCACACACATACATTCCCGAGGCAGGATTCGAACCTGTGACCGTAGCGCCTAGAACCGCTCGGCACAAAGACCATGCACATTTATCCGTGGTTTGTCATTTGGAACTGATCTAGGGACGTGGAACAGTGGTCCGAGATGACAATAACAATGAAAACGTATTTTTGAAAATATACCAAATAAGAATGTTTCCCATTTCCACTCTCCATATGATACTGATTTGCCCCTCATATAGGAACGCGTCAGTTGATAGTCGCGTCGGAATATCATCTACAATGAAAACGTAAATATTATTTATTACTCTTAAAAATGTAGGCGGGAACTACAAGACCAGTAATTGTTTCTGAAAAGATTACACGATCTAGGAGCACACAAATGAACCAGCAAGTAAAATTGGACTATGCAGCACATGTGTAGAAAACGTTGCAATGAAAGATTAGTTCGTCTCAACGTAACTGTTTTCCCGATGAATATAGGAATGGCCAACAACAGTACACAACGGAAGAGCCGAGTACACCGTAAGTGCACTTCACTCACGATGTATAACTACGCAAAATATTGAAAAGGAATAAACTGTAGCTACGTCATCAATGAAACATAGTATAAATAAATTGCTTGCTTCTCATTTCATTACATTTTCATTGTAAGTACCACAAAATCGGTAATGTCAGTCTCTCTCTCTCTCTCTCTCTCTCTCTCTCTCTCTCTCTCTCTCCCCTGCCCCCTCCCCCTCCTCCCTCCCCCTTCCCCCCCTCCCTCCCTCTCCCCCCCCCTCTCTCTCTCTCTCTCTCTCTCTCACACACACACACACACACACACACACACTCACTCACTCACTCACTCGAGGTGGCGTTCGGGAGAACGGCGTTTCTGGCCAATTGAACCTACGTATACCGGACGTCGTCTTTGACCCGTGATGTAATAATGGAAGTGACGTAGTAAATGCCCAGACAGAGAACAAAACACTGACAATATTTATTTTGTTTCTGTTGTATTTTGAAGTGTATATTGTGGTGCGATGTTCATCTGCAGCGTAGCTTGTAGTCTTCAGGTTGGAAGGTGGCAGATGGCGTTAATGAAAGGCGTATCATCGGAAAACCTGGAATTCTTGTTACGGCACGTATTTTACTCGTCAGCGGTTTGTGTGAGGCAGTTTGATAATGTGGGTATAACCAGACGGACTGTATCGGCAGTTTCATTATTCTGACGATTGAAATCCCCCCGGCCAGCAAATCCAGATTTAGATTTTCTGAACTTACCCCAAATTGCTTAAGGCAAATGCCGTTATTATTACTTCGGGGGGGGGGGGAGGGGAGAGAGAATCACTGGATTAGAATTATATACAGAGCACACGGCTGTTACGGCGTTCATTCTATGTCCATTTTCCAGATGCCTCCATTTGCTGTATGGGACAGGATACTCTTCGCAAGAGCGTTCTCTCTCTTTCGGTTTCGAGATGAAACAAAGGAAAAATTGCTGACTTCAGTGCCTATGCACCTTTTGTAATTGCTATCACGGTTCGTGAAATGTATGGTCCAGACAATAAAATCATTTTTCGTCTGTTCCATTGTAGAATGTGACCATTTGCAAGGGTCACGTCTCTCCACCAGTGTGGAGTGACTGCATGGGTGATACCGCCCTATTAAGTAAACTGGCCGGTGAAAAAGTATAGCGGCACTTCTGCATTCCGTAGACATATTTCAGTTCAACATCTCCACGGCTGCAGTAGATTTGAAAGCCACTTTCTCGACTACTGGCTATCTTCTCCCTGAACGAAATTAGTGAAGTAGTGTATCCCTTTCGGCTCCACTTAAGTTGGCAGTTGCGCTTAACTAGGTTAAATACTGGAAAGTCGTACCAAATCGCAACACTACTGCAACAACTAAAACCTTTAACGTCTCTTACTTGACGGGAGTGAGAAGAAATGCGTTAATGCATTCTTCTACTTCATGCATTGCATCTTTGTTTCTTTTGTTGCGTCGCAATCCGTTGTAATAATACAGCACAGAGAGAATGGGAGAGAGGAGCATTTATCCAACTTTCTTCCTCTGTGAAACTACCGTCATTGTATTTTGCTGCATGTCTATGGCCTGTTGTCCGCTGTACACAAGTTACACATACTTCGGCTACTTAAATTGACGGCCTCATATACTGTCCAATACGTCCACCATGCCTGTGTCAGTATTGGAAAGAAGGTAGTAATGAAATTTGTCGCCGAATCGTTGACAATACTAACCCGAAACTACATTGTTCGTTACCAGTGCATGATAATATCTGGCTAACGATAAGGTTGGTTGACTACTGTTCTTAGCTCCATTAACACCTTACTAAAGTTCATGACATTCGAGCCAGCTCTCCTTGGGCCTCAGTTAATCCCAAGCTTGTTCCGTTCTGTGCGTCTCTCCATGCCTGCGACACCACCATCCTCAAGTACATGTCGCCGGCCATAGTGGCCGAGCGGTTCTAGGCGCTACAGTCTGGAACCGCGCGACCGCTACGATCGCAGGTTCGAATCCTGCCTCGGGCAGGATGTCACGTACATGTCACGTGTTCCCACCCAATTTTCCCCTTTAGTTCCTGACGTACTTCGCTCGGAATGTTACCTTTGATCGAGACCCTATTTATCATTTTCCCGTAAACTAACTACTACTATACCCCCCGATCGTAAATGGGGCAGTATTGTATTTCTGTGAAGTTAAGTTCAAAACTGTTCAAATGTCTCTGAGCACTATGGGACTTAACATCTCAGGTTATCAGTCCCCTAGAACTTAAAACTACTTAAACCTAGCTAACCTAAGAACATCACACACATCCATGCCCGAGGCAGGATTCGAACCTGCGACCGTAGCGGTCGCGCGGCTCCTGACTGAAGCGCCTGGAACCGCTTGGCCACTCCGGCCGGCTGTGAAATTAAGTCATCGGCTAAAAGCCTCCGTGTAATTAAAAGTGAAGTTTCTCCCCTTTCTTGTTGATACAAGTTTCCATTAATTTTTGAGTGCACATTGCTTTTGATGATCGCTGATTTCTTCCTCAGTCATGGAAAATAGTTTTACCCGAAACGGTGCCCTAAAACGTTTCGTGTTCCACTTATTTAGCTGCACGCAGGTGGATAGACTTCTGACATCTGAAACAGTTAAAGTCATTAGACGCTCGTCCCGTATTAACAACGTGCTAATTGAAACTTCCTGGCAGATTAAAACTGTGTGCCCGACCGAGACTCGAACTCGGGACCTTTGCCTTTCGCGGGAAAGTGCTCTACCATCTGAGCTACCGAAGCACGACTCACGCCCGGTACTCACAGCTTTACTTCTGCCAGTATCTCTTGGTAGAGCACTTGCCCGTGAAAGGCAAAGGTCCCGAGTTCGAGTCTCGGTCGGGCACACAGTTTTAATCTGCCAGAAAGTTTCATATCAGCGCACACTCCGCTGCAGAGTGAAAAACTCATTCTGGAAACGTGCTAATTGTTGCGAGATTGCAGTTGGCTTGGAAAAGGATTGTGGGAGTCATCGCCATTTACCTAATGATCGCCAGTTATTACACATAAAGACGTTAGCCAAGTCTCTTCTGTTAAGAAACATTGCAGCAATCTATCATGACGCGCTTAGCGACGAAAATTACGTACGCTAACGCCAGGCGTCCGTCTTTGCGACAGCTTTAACGCGTATAAAACATGGCCGAACCAAAACAAACACGAGTGCGGCTGCTGCGCCATTTACCAAGCTGGATGATTTATGAAGGCTTGAAACTTCGCCAACTGCAGCCCCGTCCCTATCGTTCCGACACACACCGCGAAATCTGTATTAATCGCTGTAGTGACAGGGCGCACAGAACTGTGAAACGTAAATGATACATATTGGGAGAATTATTGGCGCCGCGCAATGTAGGAAAGCAAGTTTGCACTTCCATGAGCGACGAAAAAACCTGTGTTACATATCTCTTAGTTTTACTGTCACGGGACTACGTATTTTCTTCACGTAAAATGCCATTTTGACTGAAATTTAATTCAACCTTGTATTCAAGCTATCAAAACTCTGTAACGTCGAGCTGTTGCTGACACTATCTTACAATCATCTTCTTCTTCTTCTTCTTCTTCTTCTTCTTCTTCTTATTTTTCCTCTTCTTCGCCTTCACCTGCCCCATCGTCTTTTCCCTGTCCACCTCCTCGTCCTCCCCCATTCTGTTTGTTCTCCCGCTCCTCCTTACGCTTCCTGCTCCCTCCTCACCACTACCACACTATCACACCATCAATTTACTGTCGTTTCAAAGGTTTTTGGGTTTTGTGTAAGGTGTATAGTAGTATCTTGTCCTCGAAGCTGCAACAGCAGGTTAACTCCAAAATTATATATCGAAACTGCCACGACACTGTTGACTACGAAGTTTTAAGGAAGCGCTTTTGCCGGCCGTGGTGACCGAGCGGTTCTAGGCGATACAGTCTGGAACCGCGCGACCGCTACGGTAGCAGGTTCGAATCCTGCCTCGGGCATGAATGTGTGTGATGTCCTTAGATTAGTTAGGTTTAAGTAGTTCTAAGTTCTAGGGGACTGATGACCTCAGAAGTTAAGTCCCATAGTGCTCAGAGCCATTTGAACCATTTTTGAAGCGCTTTTCCAAGTATGAATTAATATGCAATGTGGTTGCCATAGGCAAAACGCGAAGCTTAATTTGATGTGCTGTTAAATTACTGCAGGCTCTGTAGCCCAGTGGAGTAACAGACAAAAAAATTAATGCGAATAGTAGTTGAGTTTTAGACTAAGCAAGACTCCGATGGGAAAAACTCTTAAACATGGCAAACACGTTTTTAATAAGGCTATGAAGGCGTTCACTTATGCAAGATTTCTTCAACTGGAGACCGGGTGTTAAATGTTATTTCCGTGGCTTCAAGTTTTTGCGTACGATTGTTTATTCACACAACATTTCGTAACATCATGGGTCCGGTTGACAATTAGGTGATCACCGGCTTCGTCTTGGTGGTTGAACTATACATACTGATCCTCTTCCCCCTTCAGAAAAAAAAGCTTCTTTTGCAAATTGCTGTTTCTGTGGAAACGCATCAACGATACCACCAAATTTGAAACCATATCTGTTCCGAAAATTTTCATTACTTTCATCCGAGATGTGTCTTTGCATGATATTGGTGTGGTCCTCACTCCGAAGTCTGGTTTGATGCATCTCTACATGCTGCTCTATCCTGTGCAAGCCTCTACATCTCCGAATAATTACTGCAACCTTTATCCTTCTGAATATGCATACTGTCTCCAGTTCTTGATCTTCCTCTACAATTTTTACTCCTCCACTTCCCTCCAATAATAAATTGGCGATCCTTTGCTGTCTCAGAACATGTCCTACCAACCGATTCTTTTAGCCAAGCTGTCCCACAAATTTCTCTTCTCCCCACTTCTACTCAGTACCTCCCCATTAGTATACCGATCTAATCTTCAGGATTCTTCTATAGCACCATACATCAAAAGCTTATGTTCTCTTCGTTCTGAATTGTTTATCGTCCACCTTTCACTTCACTACCATTTATGCCCCAGACAAATATTTTCAGAAAAGATTTTCTAACACTTGAATCTATATTCGACGTTAACGTTTTTCTCTTCATCAGAAACGCTTTTCTTGCCATTATCTTTCTATATTTTATCTCCTCTGTACATCGGCCATCACCACTTATTTTACTGCCCAAGTATCAAAATGGATCTACTAATTTTAGAGTCTAATTTCCTAATTTAATTGTCTAAGCATAGCCTGGTGTAATTCAACTACGTACCTACACCCTTGTTTTGCATTCGTTGATTTTCATCTTATATCCTCCTCTCAAGACTCTGTCCATTCCATTCAACTTCTTTTGCAAATCATTTGCTCCTTCGAATTACAATATCATCGGCAAACGTCAAAGCTTTTATTTCTTCTCCCTAAATTGTAACTCCTGCTCCAAATTTTTCCTTGGTTTCATTCACTGCTTGCTCAATGTTCACACTGAATAACATCGGCGATAGGCTACAACCCTGTCTGACTCTCTTCTCAAACACTGGTTCCCTTTCGTGCCCCTCAACTCCTATAACT
Organism: Schistocerca serialis cubense; assembly: GCF_023864345.2. Taxonomy (NCBI): domain Eukaryota; kingdom Metazoa; phylum Arthropoda; class Insecta; order Orthoptera; family Acrididae; genus Schistocerca; species Schistocerca serialis. The sequence continues at coordinate 433,357,524 of NC_064646.1, forward strand.
CCAGTCTGGTTTCTGTAGAGGTTGTAAATAGCCTTTCGCTTCCTGTGGTTTACTCCTGCTGCCATCAGAATTTCAAAGGCAGTATTCCACTGAATATTGTGAAAAGTTTTCTGTAGATCTACAAATGCTAAAACGTAAGTTTGCCATTCCTTAAGCTATCTTCTGAGAGTTCGTATGGCCAGTATTGCTTCACATGTTCCTTTATTTCTCCGGAATCCAAACCGATCTTCACCGTTGTCTGCTTCTTCCAGTTTTTCCTTTCTTTATTGTACACGGCTCGTATTTTATTTGTTGAATCAACCGGGAACACCCACCTCTACTTCAGTAAAAGCATATAACGGTTACTGTATCAACACTTGCTGTTTACAGGTGTAAACAGAATGAGATCCCAATCCCGAACAATTTTTTGTCATGTGAAATTCACGCACTAACGTCTTTTACACCCTCTGGGTGGGCAAGCATGAATTCACGGGTCTGGAGAAACACATCGAGAGAAACCAAAACGGCTGACATGCCTGTTGCGTTATGTCGGCAATATTATCGACTCACCTCGCTGAGACGAATTAGTGGAATACGAAATACAGTGAGACGACAGAAATCGCGGATTTCTTCCTAATATCGTGTCGGACCTCGTAGTCCAGCAACTCGACGTGGTATGAACTCAACAAGTAGTTGGAAGTCCCATGCAGAACTATTTAACCATGCTGCCTCTGCAGCCGTCCGTAGTTGCGAATCCGTTGTCGCTGCAGGATTTTGTGCACGATTATGTCCGATAAATGTTCCATGGGATCCATGTCGGGCGTTCTGGGAGACCAAATCATTAGCTCTAATTATCCAGAATGTTCTTCAAACAGGTTGCGAACAATTATGGCTCGGTAACGTAGCGCATTGTCATCCATGCAAAGTCCATCGTTCTGTAGGAACGTGAAATGCATGAATGGCTGCAAATGGTCTTCAGGTAGGCTGATATAACAATTTCTAGTCAATGATCGGTTCGGAGGACCCAGTCTATTCCATGACAACATAGCCCGCACCATTACGGAGCCACCACCAGATTGCACAGTGCTTTGTTAACAACTTGGGTCCATGGTTCGTGCAGTCTATGTCACGCTCTAGCCCTACCAGCAGCTTTAGCAACTGAATTTGAACTCATCTGTCCAGACCACGGTTTTCCAGTCGTCTAGGGTCCAACCGACGGTCACCTGCCCAGGAGAGGCGCTGCAGTCTATGTCGTGCTATAGCAAAGGCAGTCGCATTTGTCTTCTTCTGCCATAGCCCATTAACGCCAAATGTCGCCGCACTGTGCTAACGGATACGTTCGTCGTACGTCCCACTATGGTTTCTGCTGTTATTTCACGCAGTGTTGCTTCCCGTGCGATCGTGATCACATAGGAAACCTTGTGTTGTTAATCACGTGACTACAAATGACAGCTCTATCAATGCACAACCCTTTTATATCCTGTGTTCGCGGTACTACCGCCCTATGTATATGTGCATATCGCTTGTTGTGGTTGTGGTCTTCACTCCAGAGACTGATTTGATGCAGTTCTCCATCCTACTCTATCCTGTGCAAGCTTCTTCATCTCCCAATACCTACTGCAACATACATCCTTCCGAATCTGTTTAGTATATTCATCTCTTGGCCTCCCTCCTCCACGCTGCCCTCCAATACTAAATTGGTGATCTCTTGATGCCTCAGAACATGTCCTACCAACCGATCCCTTCTTCTAGTCAAGTTGTGCAACAAATTTCTCTTCTCCTCAATTCTATTCAGTACCTCCTCATTAGTTATGTGGTCTACCCATCTGATCTTCAGCATTCTTCTGTAGCACCACATTTCGATAGCTTCTATTCTCTTCTTATCTAAACTATTTATCGTTCATGTTTCACTTCCATACTTGATTACACTCCACACATACTTTCAGAAACAACTTCCTGACACTCAAATCTATACTCGATGTTAGCAAATTTCTCTTCTTCAGAAATGCTTTCCTTGCCATTGCTAGTCTACATTTTATATCCTCTCTACTTCGACCATCATCAGTTATTTTTCTCCCCAAATAGCAAAACTCCTTTACTAATTTAAGTGTCTCATTTCCTAATCTAATTCCCTCAGCATCACTCGATTTAATTCGACTACATTCCATTATCCTCGTTTTGCTTTTGTTGACGTTCATGTTATATCCTCCTTTCAAGACTGTCCATTCCGTTCAAATGTTCTTCCAGGTCCTTTGCTGTCTCTGACAGAATTACAGTGTCATCTTTCTCCTCCGTAGATTTTAATTACTACTCCGAATTTTTCTTTTGTTTCCTTTACTGCTTCCTCAATATACAGATTGAATAACATCAGGGATATGCTACAACCCTGTTTCACTACCTTCCCAAGCACTGCTTCCCTTTCATGCCCCTCGGCTCTTGTTACTGCCATCTAGTTTCTGTACAAATTGTAAATAGCCTTTCGATCCCTGTATTTGACCCCTGCCACCTTCAGAATTTGAAAGAGAGTATGCCAGTCAACTTTGTCAAAAGCTTTCTCTCAGTCTACAAATGCTAGAAACGTAAGTTTGCCTTTCCTAATCTATCTTCTAAGATAAGTCGTAGGGTCAGCATTGCCTCACGTGTTCCAACATTTCTACGGAATACAAACTGATCTTCCCAAAGGTCAGCTTCTACCAGTTTTTCCATTCGTCTGTAAAGAATTCGTGCTAGTATTCTGCAGCCGTGACTTAATAAACTGATAGCTCGGTAATTTTCACATCTGTGAACACCTGCTTTCTTTGGGATTGGAATTATTATATTCCTCTTGAAGTCTGAGAGTGTTACGCCTGTCTCATACATCTTGCTCACCAGATGGTAGAGCTTTGTCAGGGCTGGTTGTCCCAAGGTTATCAGTAGTTCTAATGGAATGTTGTCTACCCCCGGGGCCTCGTTTCGACTCAGATCTGTCAGTGCTCTGTCAAACTCTTCACGCAGTATCATATCTGTTATTTCATCTACGTTCTCCTCCATTTCTGTAATATTGTCCTCAAGAACATCGCCCTTGTATAGACCCTCTATATACTCCTTCCACATTTCTACTTTCCCTTCTTTGCTTAGAACTGGGTTTCCATCTGAGCTCTTGATATTCATACAAGTGGTTCTCTTTTCTTCAAAGGTCTCTTTAATTTTTCTGTAGGCAGGATTTATCTTACCCCTAGTGATATATGCCTCTACATCCTTACATTTGCCCTCTAGCCATCCCTGCTTAGCCATTTTGCACTTCCTGTCGATCTCATTTTTGAGACGTTTGTATTCCTGTGCATATCGCTATCTCACAATTTTGTCACCTCAATGTATACCGACTGGACCAGAGGGGGGCACGAATTTCCGAACGGGAAATTTGCTATGCGAGTGGTGAAATACGTTACGGAGTAGCGAATAGGTTCTTTCGAGTCTCACTGAATAAACTTCGCTCAGTATCGAACATCTAGCCATATGTGAGTCAGCAGTTCCTGTGCCGCCTGTAGGGGATTGGACTCGCCCGCCCCCTAGCTAGGCAGGTGGGCTGTTTTTTGCGCAGCCGCGGAACAAAAGGAGCAGCGCGGTGGTCTGGAGGGACTGCCTGCGGCTGCCGGCTCTTGTTTTAGAATCAGCTGCGCCGCAGCACGCTGGCCGAGGGGAGCCGTGGCAACTGCCGAACTGCCCGGTCTGCAGTCGCCGCCGCTGTCGCTGCGATAATTCAGTCCGGGAAAGCCGGATGCGCGCGACGCGTCGCCACGCCACGCCTGTTAGTAGCGATGCCTAGAAAGCCGCCTCCGGGCCGATAAATCAGCCACTCTCTCTGTGCGTTTCCCTCCGTGCCCACGGCACGAGGATGACTTCCTGGGCGGGACAGCTTGTTTACGCAATGCCTTGCGCACTCGTGGTTGCCTTAAAGTCAACGTGGCTACTCTGAGAAGTACATCGGTCTAGAGGAACTTCGTCATTGTGAAAGTGAAGGCGTCCACGAGAAGGTGGACATGGCGTTTAACTAGGCCAGGCGACGGCATAATAGTAGTGTATGACCTTGCTTTCATCCAGTACATTCCATCAGCTTACTTACATCCACAGTATTTGTATTCCGCAAGCCAATGTACGTTGTTTGTTGGAAGGCATAGTGATGTGTCGACAGAAGAGCCGACACAGTGTGATTTGAGGGGACCGCAATGTACGCTATAAACACACGAAGGATGGCGTGAGGTCTGAAACAGGATACGTAATGAATGCTATAAAGAAAAGTACGTAGCTTTTGGAATACTTAACTTTAATCCATCCTTGTTGTATACATCGTTCTTGATGAGACATGCTTTATACGATAAGTATCAATTGCTATGTAAGGCTAATGGCGCCTTGCTAGGTCGTAGCCATGGACTTAGCTGAAGGCTATTCTATCTGCTCGGCAAAGGAGCGAGGCTTCATCAGTGTAGTCGCTAGCAAAGTCGTCCGTACAACTGGGGCTAGTGCTAGTCCGTCTCTCGAGACCTGCCGTGTGGTCGCGCTCGGTCTGCGATCACTAACAGTGGCGACACGCGGGTCCGACATGTACTAATGGACCGCGGCCGATTTAAAGCTACCACCTAGCAAGTGTGATGTCTGGCGGTGACACCACACATAGTGTGTTAAGGGCCCCGTAAACGATCAAACGTTTTTCAAACCTGCTGAATATTTGACCGTGTACGGTGCAATTTGACATGCTTGTCAAGCATAGATCGTGTTTGCAGGAAATTCTGATTGACGTTAAGGTTGGCAACATGGCGGACGTTGTTTGCATCGATGTTTTGCGTTATGTTTATAGTGAAAAATCCTTTTATTACAATTTATCGCACTTTATGGCTAGTTTCTGTTCTACAATCAAGGATAAAAACAAAACAGCGCTGACAGTTACAAAAATGGTAGAGGTATCACATCTTTGCTGTGGCCGAGCGGTTCTAGGCGCTTCATTCCGGAACCGCGCTGCTGCTACGCTCGCGGGTTCGAATCCTGCCTCGGGCATGGGTGTGTGTGATGTCCTTAGGTTAGTTAGATTTAAGTAGTTCAAAGCTCTAGCGCACTGGTGACCTCAGCTGTTAAGTCCCATAGTGCTGAGAGCCATTTGAACCAACAGGTTATGAACAAAATCATTTTACGCACAAAATACAAGTGGGAGTTCAATGAAATAAAAGAAATGGAAGTTTTTCCGTTTTTTCATCTGCGATGTGGGCTATATGTACCCACGCTGTGGTATTTTAATGAACTATCATTAGAGGAGCGAGTAGAAGAGAAGAAATTTTCGCATAATGTGTCTTCTTTCTCAGTGTGAGATCGATGCAGCGCTAAACAATGTTTCACTGTCCATGCGCAGAAAGTGAATGTAATCACCAGTTTCTGAGTGTAACGTCTCAATTAACAAGTTCTCATGCGTGTATTTCTCTCTCATTTCAACCCATTCCCTGGACCAGCGTCTTATTTTCTTCTACTTTAAACACAGTGGCAGTCAATGATAGAAATGCTTTATCGGCATTTGTAGCCATTCAAACTAGTACCAAAATAAATCATACTCGAAAAGCGTCTACTTCATATGTAAGGTTAAGCAGACAACCTTTTTGCGTACGTGTACAGGCTTGTTTGACGCATCTGTGGCTAGATAACAGCGAATATGGCACCCAAGTTTTCTCTTTTACGAAGGCCTTAAAAAGTTTTTAAATATTTCATTGTCCATGCGAAGAAAGTTGACGTAATCTTCTGGTTCAAAGAGTAATATTTTCGTTAGCTGATTTTCATTTTAAGCCATTCTCTGGACCAGCGTCTTGTTTTAATCATGTTCTCATTCTCCGTATTCTTCCTCTTCTTACTTATTTTCCTCCTCCTCCTCCCCCTTTAAACACAGTGCCCAAGTCAGTGCCAGGACTGCTGTTTGTGCATTTGTGGAAATTCTCACTACTGCCAAAATACTCACGAGCAGCGTCTGCTTCAAAGTGAACTTAAAGTGACAAACTTTGTTTGTGTGTGTGTGTAAGGGCTTGTTTGACATATCCGCGGCTAAACAAGTGTGTGTTTGACAAAGAAGTTTGCTCGTTTACAGGGCCCTGTAGTGTCACTTTCATCGATCTCCACCTGCCACCACAAAACAAGCGCGCGCCACACACACACACACACACACACACACACACACACTCCTGTTTCCTTATTTCACTACCAGTTCGTGCTCCGGCAGAAAGACTGTCGATGCGTCGGTTACGAATAAGCCAAAATTGGACTAATTGTTTGATTTCATGTTTTGAGCACAGTTTTTGATTCCATTTCGTGCTCAATATTCAACAGTCGACCCAGTTTACTCTTTCAGGTGCTGCAGCCTATGCCGTTGTGCGTTCTCGCTGTCTCAGCTCCAGACTGTACAAAACCAACTTGTTACAATACCTTCAGGAGCTCAGTTGCTGAAAGAATCAGAATGTGGAGCCCTGATCAGAGCGGATTCTGTTGTTTAGAGAAGCTGTTGTTCACATCCCCTTCCCTTTTATCTTCCCGATAATGGTTTTCGGTGATTTCTATAAATCACGTTAGGTGAATGCATTGATGATGTCCACGGCAGGTTTCTTTTTGAAACAAGTGCTTCGTCTGTATTTACCGTAGCTACGACGATACTCCAATTTAATCTTCCTTCCAATGCTGGTCTGTTGCTATAAATGGCACTTCAGCTTACGATTTACGAAAGATAAAGGTGTTGCAAATTGGTGTAGTATTTTGGAGAACCTACTTTTCACTGTAAAAAATCTGTTCTGTGAAGAAGCGAAAATGTGAAGCAGTCATCGATGCAAAGGTTGAAGAGTGCAGTGTTGTACTGATTTTAACCTGTATGCTGTTGCTTCCTTTGGCAACCGTGCCGTCTCACCCAGTAATAAAAATTTCACGTAGAATGTGAACCTAAATGCATTTCCTTTGTAACGACTCCAGGTGTTAGAAACGCACGAAATGAAAGAAATTGAAGCCAGCCAGGCATGGAAATAGTGAAGTGTTCAGAAGACAAGGTCGGGTGTCAATGTAGTTTTGCACGTGTACACAGCATGGGCGGTTACGTAAATCATCAAGAGATGGAGTTGTCTGTGACAGGGAGCATTAGTGCTGTGTCTGTTTAGTGTTGTTGCAAGGGCAGGGCGTATGAGGAACGTGAACAGCGCTGGATTTTGAGTGATCACTGTGAAGGACACACAGGTGCCGCGTACTTGTGCGAGACAGCGTTATCAGCACCTGACGGAGTTTTGAAGGGACCTCGTTGTAGCTCTTCATTTGGCTGGCTGGGCAGATCGTGCAATATCCTGACGTATGTAGCTGTCGGAAGTAACAGTGGCACGAAGTTGGACACGTCTGAGTGCCACATGTGAAGATCGTATTGTGCACCAAGCTCATCGTAACCCCTTAACATCTGCGACTGCCATCGGAGAACAAATAATGGACTCCCTGGAACATATTGTGTCCTCCCACATCATTTGTTGGAGTCTAGTGGCAACTCGAGTAGGGAATTACCGTCTCATGAGTTGGGTGCCATTAACACCGCAACACAAACAGCTACGGTTGGAGCTGTGCCATAACCGGGAAGTGTGGCGTACTGGTGAATGGCACCGTATTGTGTTCAGTGGGCTGTGGTTCAAGACTACCACGGATAGTTATCATTGACGAGTATGTCGGTGGCCTGGGCGGAGATCAACTTTAACGACACACAGCCATGTTACTCCTGGGGTCCGGGAGCCATCGGATGTGACTTCAGGTCGTGACTCAAAATGATTGAGAGACCTCTGACAGCACAACAGTACGTCACGGACGTCCTCGTGTGTTAGCTCTCATGCGACGTTATCGTGGTGCCATTTTCAACAGGACAACGCTCACTCACACATGGAACGTGTTGCTGTGAACTGCTCCGTGATATTGGGGTACCCTCGTTGGCCAGCAAGATTTCGAGTTCTGTTCCTTTTAGTGCATTTGTGGGACCAGCATGGGCGTCCAGTCTGCCCATGTGCCCGTATCCAGGATATGAAGGACCAGTTAGTTATGAAGGGCCAGTTACAACAGTTGTTCACAGCTTGCCTCAGGAGAGGATACAGTGACTTTACGACACCTTTTCCAACCGAATCGTTGTATGCGTCCAGTTTAGAAAGGGTGCTACGTCATACTGATGGGTGGGCTTATACTTCCAAGACCTTAGTAAATTTTAATCAGCGTTGTAATCGCTTATTCGCTCAACCCAGAAAGTTTCATTTCGTTTCCTCTTCCCCTTACGTACTTTTGTCAGGCAGCGTATGTACTCCCACAGCCAGCGAACCTTACTGAAGTCGCACGTACCCTAAAAACGGAGTGAGATTAGCCAGTTGTGGTATTTAGTTGTTGAGTGTCTGTGCACCCACTTCCTTAGAAGAGACCGCTAATGCTGCCGTTCGAATCCTGATAGTCGGATTGCAGCAGAGTAATTTGTCGGCGCATTTTATCGCTGTGGCATGCCGATTGGGCTGCACTTACCGACAACACACTTCGGGCCCTGAAACCTCTTCCCGTGGCTTGGACGTCCTCCTCACGCCCTTCTCGGCGGGAGGAGGTCGTTTTGGCCCGGTTACGAATTGGCCACTGCCGGTTCAGCCATCGCCATCTGCTGACTGCTGCGCCGGCGCCGTTCTGCCCCTGTGGGCAATTGCTGACAGTCTGCCATATTTTAACGGTCTGTCCAGATTTTAACACCCTGCGTCTTGATCTTGGCCTGCCGTGTACTGTAGAAGCCATTTTAGCGGATGACCCACGAGCTGCTGCTCGCGTTCTTCATTTTATCAATTTGACAATCCTCTCAAAGGACATTTGATTCTGCTGTTTTCCTTTTTTAATCGTATGCCTGTCAGTCTGTCTTTTATCATGTTTTCCGTTTCGTTGCTGTTTTAAACTTGTGACTCGCGGTGCATTCCTCACGTAGTCTGGGCGCTAATGACCGTTGAAGTTGTGCGCCCTAAAACAAAAAAAAAAAAACAAAAAAAAAAAAAAAGAATCCTGATAGCGGAAGAAATTTTCACCGCCAGTATTTCGTCGGCAAGGGCGAGGTGGTGGTGTAAAGCTTTTGCGCACCTGAATCGGCGCCGACACCTGGGATCAGATTCCAGATGTGATTGCAGTGACACTCTTCATGGTGAACCATCCATCGGATGGTGGCGCGGAGTCCGGCGGCCGCATTAATGCTATTCGAGAGCAGTAAGCTGCATTCCCGTCTCCCATCTGCAATCATCGTGAAACACAAAATTACACCGCTCTTACAGTCACACCCATTACAATCACCTACATTGAACAGATATACTGCGTACACAACTGTAACACTTCCCTAAAAAATGCCACAATGCGCGAAAGGAGAAAAAGTTTTCCAGTTAGGCCGGTGAACCTCCCAGTCGACCATGCCTATACGAATTTTTTCTTATTATTTGTTCACGGTGCTGTTTGTGAACTTCCCACGTAAATGAAAAAGAGTTAGAGCGAGTGCTAAGTGCTACTCCTGATTATTTCAAAAAGTGCGGCGTCCATAGGCGTTTCCTTTCCGGTGTGACAATGGCTACTATGTAGGTTACTTGTGCCACAGCTTTGTCAGCTGCCGCAGTTGGTCGACCTCTTTGGCGCCCATGCCTGTGAAGCTGCCAGTAGCAACAAGCTTTCGGTTACTTAGTGGTTCTCAGTCCCCACCTACGTATCGACCTGCACTTCTGGTGCACTAGAGGGGAGATTTTGGCGGTACTTCCACGTTGAGAGTCTGGTGTTTTTGCAGTCCGCCAGTGCGGTTAATCACGTTGATGACATTATGGATCGGACTCATCAGGGAACGGTTCTCGTCATATTCCTCCCGTTCCTTAATGCAGTTTAAGCAGGTTCTAAATGATACACAATTACTTAAACGACGATTTTAGGAACGTTGTGTTTAGTCACTAAGGCAGGCCCTTCTGCTTATACGGGACGTACCCGAACTCCGAAAAAATTGCGAAGTTTTTCGGCGGTATTTTCGTAGAATTTTGGTATAAGGGACAGGTGGTCTGCGATGACCCGTACATAGTACTAATGCAATTGTCATTTATTCGGTTTTTGTCCGCAGCTCATGATGTGCTGTTTAGTGTAGCTGCCTCAAAATCGCGGAGTCTCAGGATCGCTTCCCGGCCGGGTCGGATATTTTCTCCGCCCGGGGACTGGGTGCTTGAGTTTTTCTAATCATCACAGCCTTTCTTCCCCATTAAGACACTCAAGTCGCCGGAGTGGCTTGAAATAGAAAAACTTACGCGAGACGGTGAAACACTTCCAGACAGGTTCTTCCAGAGAATAATGCTGTGCTATCGTTTAATTTAAGTCTTCTTTTTTTATCTCATTTACGTTTGTTTCTGCGAATATACCTTGAGAGCAGTGAAAATTCCTGTAATATGCAACCTTCAGGCAGTTGCAGAAAGTACCGTAACGTGGTTACAGTCGCCGCAGTAACAGCTCAACATAGGTCCTCGCGCCGTTTTTCCATTGCATTTAGTGAATCCATAGAGGTGCGGATCGGCCAGCTCGATATCACTTAACCTCTCCATACTTCTGTGTCACGTTGTTAAGGTGCAAGACTGCTAGAAAAACAAATCCGAGATCAGATCGAGCAACATTGAATGCCATCTTGGCGGCTAAGACCAAAGTAGGTATTAATGTAGTTAGCAAATGGTTCAAATGGCTCTGAGCACTATGGGACTTAGCATCTGAGGTCATCAGTCCCCTAGAACTTAGAACTGCTTAAACCTAGTTCACCTGAGGACATCACACACATCCACGCCCGATGCAGGAGTCGAACCTGCGACCGTAGCGGTCGCGCGGTTGCAGACTGAAGCATCTAGAACCGCTCGGCCACACCGGCCGGCTGTAGTTAGCAGCAAATACCATGAGTGAATGGAAGAAGTATGTTACCAAATAAGGCAATTAGAACGTCCCGTCGACGTTTACACTGTTTTGCAGATACTTCGTTGCACGGTGAATACAGAGATAAATGAGGAGCAAGAAATCAAACGAAATGGAATTACCGCTTAACAGGGCACCAGAGAGCACCGAACAAGTGTAGCAAAATACTCACGAAATGGGTGTGTATATTCTTATGCGTAAGATAACAAGGAAACTGACCCGAAATAAATTTATCTCGGGGGCAAAGACTTTATTGCTAAGTATCACGATCGATTTTGCTTTTATAATCGATCTTGAAATAACATCACACTGTCGACTTCAGCGAAAACTCTTCAAAATGAAAAATCCGACCTATAAGTTGCTCGATTTGTACCCTCAACCACACAAGGGCTGCCAGCCGACTGCCGATTTCGTAAATTCAGGCCAACCAATCGAGTTCCAAAACAGCATGTCGGCACCTCAAATGATGATTTCCTGCCAACGCTGTAGCTAGTGCTGCCTCTTGCCACGAGTTTCAGAAGTTTCTTTTCCCCGATTGGTTTTGTGAAACAAGAGCTATGTGGAAAGTTGCAACTAATTTAGGAGTTTCTAGAATGAAATTTACACTCTACAGCGGAGTGTGTGCTGGTATGAAACTTCCTGACAGATTAAAACTGTGTGCCAGACCGAGACTCGAACTACCCAGCGAGGCGGCGCAATGGTTAGAACACTGGACTCGCATTCGGGAGGACGACGGTTCAATCCTGCGTCCGGCCATCCTGATTTAGGTTTTCCTTGATTTCCCTAAATCGCTTCAGGCAAATGCCGGGATGGTTTCTTAGAAAGGGCACGGCGGATTTCCTTCCCCATCCTTCTCTAATCCGAGCTTGTGCTCCGTCTCTAATGATCTCGTTGTCGACGGGACGTTAAACAGTAATCTCCTCCTCCTCCTCCTCTGAGACTCGAACACGGGACCTTTGCCTTCCGCGGGCAAGTGCTCTACCAACTGAGCTACCCAAGCACGACTCACGCCCCGTCCTCACAGCTTTCATTCCGCCAGTACGTCGTCTCCTACCTTCCAAACTCAGCGCACACTCCGCTGTAGAGTGAAAATTTCATTCTAGAAAGATCCCTCAGGCTATGGCTAAGCCATGTCTCCGCAATATCCTTTCCTACAGGAGTGCTAGTTCTGCACGGTTCGCGGGAGAGCTTCTGTGAAGTTTGGAAGGTAGGAGACGAGGTACTGGCGGTATGAAAGCTGTGAGCACGGAGTATGAGTCGTGCTTGGGTAGCTCAGTTGGCAGAGCACTTGCCCGCGGAAGGCAAAGGTCCCGAGTTCGAGTCGCACTCAGGCACACAGTTTTAATCTGCAAGGAAGTTTAATTTAGGAGTATTAGGGAAAGACTACCGGCTCATCTCACGCGAGGGTGAGAAAACCACATTCCCCGTATAACGGCACTGGCGTGAACAATAGCCACGGGAAGAACACGCTGGCATCGCCACGAACTATGTGGCAAAGCATTCAGGCCTAAAATGATACTAGTGGTGTTTGAATTATTTTTACTTTTATATTGATTGTTATTTTCCTAAATTTCCGATTCACTAAGTGCCTTTCACCCTTTGCAACGTTTGTATCCAGCAGTTAAAATAGTCCAGACCATCCAGGATGCCCTCCTCCGCCTACAGCGATTGGGGAAGGTGGTGGCTTTCTGCTGGGTTCCGGGGCATGTCGACATTGCTGGGAATGAAAGGGCAATTCTCGCAGCCAAGGAGGCGTGTCTCGATCCACAAGTATCTCAGTGTGCTATAACCCTGCACGCCCTCACCACGCTTTTGAGCTCACGAGTCACGCGTCGGTGGGAGGATGAGTGGCTGGAAGTGGCTGACAATAAGCTCCGAATAGTCAAGCCCACAACGCGTGTGTGGTGTACTTCCCTTCAGCCCCATCGACGGGACCAGGTTCTCCTCACACGGCTTCGGATAGGCCACAGCTCTGTGACGCATGGCTTCCTGCTCCAGCGGGAGGACCCTCCAATGTGTGGTGCTTGTGGCGTCCAGGTCACTGTACGCCACGTTTTATTGGATTGCGTTTTATTTTCTGACCAGCGGGCCGCGGCTTACTTGCCAGCGGACCTGCCATCTCTTTTAGGCAACACTCGGACGAATGTGGTTAAAGTTTTAAAGTTCTATGCCATGTCAAATGTTTTTACAAAGATGTTAGGGAGAGGATCTTAATTTGCTCACTGTGTGACAAGCTCGCCCATATTTTATGTAAGTGGCCAGCCAATGACAATTTATTGTGGCGTTCTTGTCGCTACGTTTTCCCTTTCCTTACGTTCTACTTTCTTATCTAACATTTTCCTTCTTTTCCTGCTTTCTTTGCGTGTGTGTTTGTTTTATTAGGTCTGCCCACATTCGTTCCCTTTAATGTGTGCCAGGGCGCCGATGACCTCGACGTTGAGCGCCCATAAGCCCCAACACACACCGTTATTTTCCTTTACGTAATTCGACGTAATATTACCCAATTTTTGAGCATTCATTCAAATGGAGCGGGACGAGTAGAATGTCGAAACCGCGTGCTCTGTTCGGGAAGTGACCGCGCAAAATGGGGGACGGGTCCGAGGGAAGCCTGTGTCCAGCGCACAGTACCCCTTGTGGTGCGAGGCGACGTCATTTACGGGAATGAAGCCGAAGCTGGCGGCCGCGCCATCGGGCGTCGCTGTCGAATGCGGTCCGGCGGAAGCGGCGCCAATGGAGGGAGCTGCGCAATTTCCCATCTGCCGGCTGCGGGCAGGCTACGCCTACCGGCCTCGAACCCACAATGCGGCCCGCCGGTCCTTTCAGAGCGGCGCTGAAAACGGCGGCTGCGGCGTCGGCCGCCCCCAGTCGGCTGCGCCATGGACGTGTGGAGGCTCAGGGTGACGGCCCCGTGCAGGAGCGACAGCTGCGTGCACGTCGTCATAGAGTCCGACGATGGCACGGTTCGAAATAAGTGTAAGTGCGCGCGCCGTGGGCCCCCGCACCCGTAGGACAGCGGCGGTCGACACTGCCGCGGGGTCGGCCTCTGCGCTGCTCGGAATTCGGCAGTGCATTTGGGCTTTGCGCTGGCAACAGCTGGTCTCTCCTCAGTCTACAGGATCATCCATCTGCCCCTAGCTATGGGTTTTATGCAGCCCACAACGCCTTCAAAAACCACTCTTGAGATGAAACTTCCTGGCAGATTAAAACTGTGTGCCGGACCGAGACTCGGACTCGGGACCTTTGCCTTTCGCGGGCAAGTGCGGGAAGGTAGGAGACGAGGTACTGGCAGAAGTGAAGCTGTGAGGACGGGGCGCGAGTTGTGCTTGGGTTGCTCAGTTGGTAGAGCACTTACCCGCGAAAGGCAAAAAGTCCCGAGTTCGAGTCTCAGTCCGGCACACAGTTTTAATCTGCCAGGAAGTTTCATATCAGCGCACACTCCGCTGCAGAGTGAAAATCTCATTCTGGAAACATCCCCCAGGCTGTGGCAAGGCATGTCTCCGCAATGTCCTTTCTTTCAGGAGTGCTAGTTCTGCAAGGTTCGTAGGAGAGCTTCTGTAAAGTTTGGAAGGTAGGAGACGAGGTACTGGCAGAAGTAAAGCTGCGAGGACTGGGCGTGAGTCGTGCTTGGGTAGCTCAGTTGGTAGAGCACTTGGCCGCGAAAGGCAAAGGTCCCGAGTTCGAGTCTCGGTCGGGCACACAGTTTTAATCTGCCAGGAAGTTTCATATCAGCGCACACTCCGCTGCAGAGTAAAAATCTCATTCTGGAATCACTCTTGAGATTTTCATATTCTATCGCCCACTATACGCCAACTACTAATCCCGCAGAAAAATGAACAGAGCTTTTTTGTAGAAAATTGAATGCAGTTACATTTCGTACCAGTATACGTTCTCGCTGGAGGCCACATTCTCCGAGTTGTTGAAGAAAAACGCGTTTGAAGATCACTTTTTCACCTTTTTCTTAAAGAACTACGGCCTCTAGCGAAATCGTATCCCAGTGCAAAATATAATTGCATTAAATTTCCTACAAAAATACCCTGTTCGTTTTTTCTGTGGGACTGATAGTTTGCGCGTAGCGAGCGAAAGAATATGAAAAGCTCGCACGTAGTTTTTTGGAAGCGTTGTGGGTTACATGAAACCTGTAGGTAGGGGCAGCTCGATCAAAAATCAGAGATTTACTACTTCAGATCGCTACCGCTACATGCTTCATTGCTCAGACAATCATTATCAGGTGGATTAAGACGTTTTTATCTCGCAGAATGCACTTGTAACCGGCCGGCCGGAGTGGCCGAGCGGTTCTAGGCGCTACAGTCTGGAACCGCGCGACCGCGACGGTCGCAGGTTCGAATCCTGCCTCGGGCATGGATGTGTGTGATGTCCTTAAGTTAGTTAGGTTTAAGTAGTTCTAGGGGACTAATGATCTCAGACTAAGTCCCATAGTGCTCAGAGCCATTTGAACCATTTTTGCACTTGTAACCACCAAAGTGTCGCCTGTTTGGCAGACAGCTGTGTGGAAAAAAGATTGAGTTTTGTCTTGCACTGCTGAAATAACGTTAGACATATTACTGTACTGAAAAGACTTTTACACTTTCCTACATAAAGGACTATGTACATGCTGTTGCTTAAGTAGATGAATACACTTGCTGCATGCTTCCATAGAGCTCGACACTTGCTTGGCATTACATTTTTCAAAACCACAATATTTCGAAAGTCAAAAACATGGTTCAAATGGCTCTGAGCACTATGGGACTCAACATCTGAGGTCATCAGTCACCTAGACTTAGAACTACTTAAACCTAACTAACCTAAGGACATCACACACATCCATGCCCGAGGCAGGATGCGAACCTGTGACTGTAGCGGTCGCGCGGTTCCATAATGTAGCGCCTAGAACCGCTCGGCCATGCCGGCCGGCTTTTGAAAGTCGCAGAGTGTCATAAATATTGTGGACATATCTTTGAAGTATTTTTTGCGAGTGTCCAGAATCTTTGCAAAAGCTAACATATTTGCGTTGTAGGGGTGCAAAACATCATGACTTTGAAACTTGTAGCGACAGGCACTCAGGGGACACAGTGCCAGCATTCATCCAGATATGCATTGATTACAGCTTTTAATTAACTTAAAATTCAAGCTCGCGATCAGGGTCAGTGGAGCTTACAACGCCGACATGTCAATTTTGTGACAGTTGTGTCAAGTGACACCATTGTATAGATGGAGTGTGTTATCATTTCTGCCAAGCCCGAGGAAGTTAAGGTGGTTCCTGTATCCACTGGGTTCGCCAACTCTCAACCAGACTGTCACGTTCCAACCTAACCTACACCGCGGGCTAAGCCGTAGATCTATCACCACAACCACCTGCGAAAAACCGCCTATCCCGGCGAGAGACCCAGACTGCGCGGTACTCTTTCCTCAGGAGTGTTCCAACCACGACCGCCGCTACTTCTCACTTAAGTAGCTCGTGTATTGACTTCATTAGGCTTACTGGACCCCGTTCCACTCCTCCAGCCAAGGAAAAATCTCTGACAGCTCTGTGAATTGAATCCAGATCCTCTGCATGTCGGTAAGACACGCTGACCGTTTAACTACGGAAGTGGACACAGCTTCTAATTACATATCGAAACGCGTATACCAGCTTTCGGTGCTGTAAGTAACGCCAATGTTTCTTCACTCCATGTTCACACAGAACATCTCTGCCACTTTGCTGTGTGCCAAATAGATGGCATATGTGCAAGTCACAAATGTCAAAAATCTTAATCCACCTGATGAGGAACGAATGACCATCGACGAGCCTTGTGGTATTTAAAATAGGTGACTGAAGTAGGAAATGTATGATCTCTGTGTATATCACCTAAATGAGTTGCAGCTGTTGACAGACAGTATTTGTTTTCCCTAATTTCCTCAAACAGGATTGTGCTTGGAGCCTGCTGCTCTAGCTTAAGGGCCAGCCACTTTGCCAGCACCTGGTTCGAAACGGTGCTATGCAGAGGAGAGCTATTAGAGGGAAGGGGACTGTTCAGTGAGAATGTTTGCATTCCGTTCCTGGCATTGATAGGCTGATACTCCGGAATACGGCAGCTAACGGGAGATGATGATTCGGCCAGCACCCCTCGCAGGTGAAGGAAGCATGTCAAGGCGTCCTCTGGGGTGCACGTAGTGATTCTTAGGCATCAGAAAAATTTTGCTTATATAGAAAGCCCACAGCAATTCACAATAGCATTTCCATGAAACTCTGATCAGTCATTTTCCAGTCTTCTAAGCAAGTCTCAAGATTTACTGAGTATGCACGTGTTCGATAGCTGGAGACATAATGTCACACCATGGGGCCATTACCTAGAGCTGGTGTTGAATAAGACGACGATTACTGTTTAGGGGAAATTCGAAGTATGAACTGTTTAACTTTCAGCTGCTACCCTGTTTCGTCATTTTTGCGGCTATCGACTCACTTTGCAAGGAACCAGCAAGAGGCAGTCATTGTCTGTGTGCTGTTTACTTTTTCCGCTCCAGTAGTCGGATCTCGGAACCACTCTCAATACAGTTAAATAGCTACAGGGCATTAATCTTCGGTTTGACAACATCGACCCTCTATCACCGGTCAAAGTAAGACTGTTTTGTGTATTACAAAGTAGAAAATTCATCAAGGTCCACAGATAAATGGTTCCCTAGTTAATCTTCGGCGCGATACATCGCAAAAGAGCGCGTGGTTTCTTGCCGTGGCTACGGGCGAAGAGATATAAAAGCAGAGCTGCAGGCTGTCCTCCTCAAATGCCGTCTCAGATTTTTACATGTTACACTCTGTTATGTAGTGAACTCAGCCTCAGCGTCAATGACGTACTGAAGTCAGATGCTGAACTCTGTGAGTATGAAGTGTCGATCAGCGCTTAACTCGAACCATCATTCATTTTCCCCCGAAGAGACATCATATGTAGCCGTCAATTAACGTCTGAGAACTTGGTGAAGTCGGGCTTATTGTTACGATGTTTATCAGTCTCCAGGAAACCCAGTCTCTTTGTTTAATAATGGAACCTGCAAGGGGAAAAAGGGATCACTTTTTTTTAGTATTGGCACTTGTGATAGAAAGTAATATAAAGAGATACCGCGAATGGTATAAGGGTGTGGACAATCCTGTGCAGCCTTAAAGTTTTCAACTGTCGTCACTTTAATTTTTTTAAAGAAAAACCTTCTAAACATACACGGAGGAGCTAAAGAAACTGATACACCTGTCTAACATCGTGTAGGGGCCCCGCTAGCATGCAGAAGTGCTGCAACACGACGTGCCATGGACTCGACTGAAAACTGAAGTATTGCTGGAGGGAACTGACTCCACAAATCCTCCAGGGCTGTCCATAAATCCGTAAGAGTACGAGGGGGTGGAGATCTCTTCTGAACAGAACGTTGCAAGGCATCCCAGATATGCTCATGTTCATGCTTGTGGGGAGTTTCGTGGCCAGCGGAAATGTTTAAACTCACAGAAGTATTTCTGGAGTCACTCTGTAGCCATTCTTGACGTGTGAGGCATCGCGTTGTCTTGATGGAATTGCCCAATTCCGTCGGAATGCACGATGGACATAATTGATCCAGGTGATAAGACAGGATGCTTACGTACGTGGCATCTGTCAGAGTTGTAACTAGACGCATCAGGGGTCCATATCACTGCAACCGCACACGCCGTACACCATTACAAGGCCTCCAGCAGCTTGAGCAGTCCCGTGCTGACATGCAAGGTCTATGGATTCATGAGGTTGTCTCAATACCTGTCCAATGTCGGTGTTGACGGGCTCGGGCGAGGCGTAAAGCTTTGTACCGTGCAGTCATCAAGGGTACACGAGTGGGCCTTCGGCTCCCAAAGCCCATGTGGATGATCTTTCGTTGAATGGTTCGCACGCCGACACTTGTTGATGGTCCTGTATTGAAATCTGCAGCAATTTGCGGAAGGGTTGCACTTCCTGTCACATTGAATGATACTGTTCGGTCGTCGTTGGTCCCGTTCTTGAAGGATCTTTTTCCGGCCGCAGCGATGTCGGAGATTTGATATTATACCGGATTCCTGATATTCACGGTACACTCGTGAAATCGTGGCATGGAAAAATCCCTACTTCATCGTTACTTGGGAGATGCTGTTTCTCAACGTTCGTGCGGTGACTAACAGCACGTTCAAACTCTCTTAAATCTTGATAACCTGCCATTGTCGCAGCAGTAACCGATTTAACAACTGCGCCAGACACTTGTTGTCTTATGTAGACAGCGCCGTATTCTGCCTGTTTACCTATCTCTGTATTTGATTAGGCGGGCCTATGCCAGTTTCTCTGGCGTTTCAGTGTAGATCATCGGAAGGAGCTCCCATGGTTGTGTTATCCGTCAGCACGTCGTCACCTGTAAGAGCAGCTCCATTTGTCTCGTGAACCACGGGAGATGAATGGTGCGTGCCTTTCCGTAGAACAGTTCTAGCTGTCCTAAATATAGCTGCCCTTGTGGCCGGCGTCGCCAAGACGAGGTACTTGGCGCTGCTCGGCTCGGGCGTCGTCAGTTCGACTCCCCGTGGCGCAAGACATTATTCATAGCTTTGCCGAAAAGGAAAGGAGGGGCGTGGTCGAACGGTTGTCGCTTAATATACTGTGAGCCGATGTAACCGCATTCCTCTTAGCAGTGTGTGACAAACTCTTCGACGACCTGCAAGCTATGCGAGAGCAGTAGACTACGCGTCTACTAGAGATTCTACCCCTGACGTAACGCAATTCAGCCCTTTACGAACGCCCATTGCGGTGCGCCAAGCCACACTACCGAGTAACAAACTCGTCAGCTAGAAACTGGAGCAATACAAAGCTAAATTAGCTATTCTAGATAAGCTTAAAATTATGTGAACCCACATCTGTAGCATTTCGTTGCTGAACAAGCAGTACCGAGTAACTGACTCTGTGCCGGGTTCCCGCGAAAATGCAAAAGCGCGTGCAGCCAATAGTACATTGTTACTGCTTGTTACCTATCTGTCCGTGTTGGAAAGCACTTCCTGAGTCGAAGCTTCATGTGATAGAAATGGACTGCGTTCCGAGAGGCGAAAATGGAGATTTGTGTTTGATAGTGGTCGACAGTCGCCAGCCACTGCACTAATTGTAAATTCTCAGCAGGTCTTCGTGCATTTCGCTAAAAACTACTGGCATTGCAACCTTCTTATAGACAACGGCATCGTCCGAGAACATCGCGGAACTTCCGACGCTGCACCAATTACACGTTTTTAACTCATTTGGCGTTCGCGGTATTCTTTCAGCTTCATTTTCATCGTGAATAACAGAAAATTCGTCATTCCTGCGCTAACAGCTGGTGCGCTCAGTCGAGTATGCCAGCTGACCGAAAGCCGCAAAAACCTTAAAGAGTTAGTTACGCGGTATTGTTTCTTCAGTTAAGACTTATAAACTTAGGAAGACATTCTGACAGTGTCGACTGAAATACACTTTTTGAAATTTTGAAGTTATCAGCTATCACACACAGGGAGTGAAAGATTATGTGCAATTTTTACAGAAACCCTGACTTCAGCTACAAAATCGAACGACATGAAAAGTAGGCAGAAATTGAGAAGAGTGAGAGACAGTGTTGCAACCCATATCCATGTTATTCGATCAGTACATAGAACAGGCAGTGAAGAAAACTAAGGAGTAGTTTCCAAAGGGAATTAAATTTCAGGGAGAAGGAAGAAGCGCTTTGGGGTTTTGCGGATGACGGTGTAATTCTGTCGTAGACAGTAGGCGACAGGACTTGGATGATCAGATAAGTCGAATTGATAATGTCTTCAAAAGAGGTTATAAGATGAACAACAACAAAAGTAAAACAAGGGTAATCGATTTTAATCGAATTAAATCAAGTCACGCTGAAGAAATTAGATTACGAAATGAGATGCTGAAAGTAGTGGACAGGTTTTGCTACCTGGATAGGAAAATTAGTGACGACTGAACATCTAAAGAGAATATAAAATGAAACCTGGCAATAGCAACAGAAGCGTTTCTGGGAAAAAGGTAAACTTGTTAACATCGAACATAAATTAGCCTCTTCTAATAATAATTGTCTAGAGTGTAGTCTCTTATGAAAGTGAAACATGGGTGATTCTTTAGACAGATCAGAATAGAAGATTTTTGAATATGGTGCTATAGAGGAATGTTGAAGGTAACATGTGAAGATTGGATAAATAGTGAAGAGGTACAAAATAGAATTAAGCGGAAAAGAGCTTTAGTTAACGACACAATAGATTATGCATTGTTCAATATCACACTCTGTCATCTTAATCCTTACCAGGTGGGACGTCTTGCTTCTGGCTGTTATCCGTGAGCTAAATTTTGGCAATCTATAGTCTGCCGTTTCATGTCACCAACGTCGATAGTCACGAATGGTTTTCATTCATCGCTACTATATGCAGTTTGTCCCAGTACGGTGTATTTTTTTCGCAGTCTATTCTCATATGTCCCTTACTTCCCTTCGTTATTTAATTTTATTCGCAGGGGTACTAATTCGTTCACTGTCATCAAAGACGGTCGATGAAAACATTATTTCAAAATTTTCATTTGTGTGTGTTCCCAACGATGTCTTCACAGACTGTTTTTATTTACAACGGCAAAATCTGTTAAAAGAAACTAGTTTGTTTCCAAAAGTCTAATTTTAATTGCATGTAACGTCGCATTCAGGTTACTGCAAATATGTTACTAAATTTCAGCTAACATTGTCCAGACGTACTTCAGATCTTCGAGTTCTTTATTCTCGATTTCGGTGTTTCGTGGTCGTAGATAATAGCGAGCTTACCTGAAAATTGAAACTTCTGTGTTGGCCATTTTGCCGGCCGTTGCGGCAGAGCGGTTCTAGGCGCTTCAGTCTGGCACCGCGCGACCGCTACGGTCGCAGGTTCGAATCCTGCCTCGGGCATGGATGTGTGTGATGCCCTTGTGCTCAGAGCCATTTTTTTGTTGGCCATTTTAATGGTGTTTCTTACATATTTTGTAATTTCCGGCTCGCAGTATTCGTGATTTCATAATACGACTGTAAAAATCCACAAACTCTACTCGTCAAAGAGGTGGGAAACTAAATCAAATGAAGTGCTCACGTCTCGGAATGCGTCCATAGAGCTCGTAATGAAGTTCGTGATAGACTACGGACAGATGTGTTACTTGAAGCTATTTTGATCTGTAACTACTTTGTGCTGAATAGAGTCACTGTCTGACCATAAAAATTGTGCAGAGATAGTCCAGTAGCACGGAGGAAGTGTAGGCGAACTGTGATTATTCTTCTGTATGCTGATGCTGCTACAGTGAGTTTCGTTAACTTAACGTTAAAGAGAAGTGGAAGGTTTCCAACAGTGTCCTTGCAAGGAAAGTGGCCAGTTGGCTAAGTAGAAATCGTCATATTACGTATCCGAAAGTCCTGAGATTTTTTCCACGTCTGCTTATTTCAGCTCTGGTAGTGGTATTTGTGTGTGAAAAATGAGAAGTTGCAGCGTGTATGGGAGTCATGTTAAACTGTCGGTCTGCTTGTAACTTACAGTGCAGATCAGTTCAACGGTGGGACGGAGGCAAAAGCGTATCAGCTCGTTATAGGACAATAGGCAGTGAATCATTGCGGTGTTCAAACCGTGATCAGGTTTACCACAAGCTAGACGTGTTCCCATTATACGGAGATTGATTTGCGACCCGAAGTCACGTCGCAGACCTTTCACATCACGTTTCCTGACGCGCAGCAAGTGTTGCGCCTGAGAGATGACGTAGCTCCGTCGGAAACAAACGTTTATTGCTGGGCCATTACTCGGGTCCTAATAATACGGCGCTACCCGCGTGCATCACCACCGAGTTTACGTCTATTTAAAGAACTCCGTCAAGGATTGTTCCTTTAACACGGCAATGTGGGAGCTGTTGTGAGCCCCTGTCTAATCCGAATTTGTGCTTTAGTCTTGGATACCCTCTCGGGAAGGGCACTAGGATAAATAACAAATCATTATATAAATAAAAATAAGTTTTTAAATCGGACTAAAAAGTATAAAATAATTTCTCTTAGCCCTACACAGATTCGGATGAGGCTATATGGTACCATGGACCTTTTCAAGTCTCATACATCCGTTATGTATGTATGTATGTATGTATGTGAATGGGAACTGGGATAGAGGAGGGAGACGTGGTAGGGTTGCACAAAGCCAGTGTGTCAGGGCGGCTTGTTGGTCAAGCAGCTGCCTAGTGAGTTGGAGAGCTGGATTTGAATCCCGGCCTTGGTACAAAATCTCATTTGTCACTTCAGTCTGCGCGCACACACACACACACACACACACACACACACACACACACACACACACACACACACACACACACATACCTCAAAATGTATGTTAATTTTTAATAGCTGTGAAATACTTGTAAGATTTAAAACAATAAAAGTGGGGCATCTGCAGTAGTAAAGAGGGGATCTGTTCATGCATCAATAATGTATTGTATGGGTCCCACGTTCCTCGCTTAAATGTCATAGGGGTATTTTCGTAGCTATGAGAAATTCAGAATCGCTAAGTGTCAAGACTGTGTGGGATTAGGAATCATTTTATACCTTAGTCCAATTTAAAAACACATGTTTATTTAAATAACTATTTTCTTATTTTTAGTCTTGCGTGTGTGAAATTTTTCAATCGATTTAAAACATTTTGATGAGATTACAACAGAGATACGGGGTAAATTTTGGTTTTATTCCAGTTTTTATTCACCTGACTTAACAAGTATATTGCTTCCTCCCACTTTGCTCGCGACTTTGCTCACATTGTTGTGGAAATGTTTCGTAGGGAATTGCCACAGTACTGTTTTGAGATCTGAAATGGTGCCCTCACGGTGTGGAAAATTTCTTCAAAATCTGTTACGCCGACGCACTGCGTGAGCGGTCTGCTAACATGTGTTTTTATGCTTCGCCGGAAAATGTCGTGCAGGGGTTACTATAAAAAAAGGAGCTAGAACTGGTGTACTTACCAAATAAGTTCGATTAGTGGAGACGCCTTCAGTGCCGTCCCTTTGAGTCCTCTGCCGCTGGATTCGTTTCTTCCACTGCTGAAACACCTGTGTGTCGTTTTTCGGGGGACTACGCAGGAGTTATCCGCTACCATTGAGTTGATTAAATATTTTTAAATTGGCTGCAGCGTGAGGACAAAATTCATGGTCCCACGACTATCACATAACACCACACCAAGACAAATTAGACTTCTCTCAGTTCCTTCTTCTGTTTCATTTTCTCTGTTCCCCTCTTCTCTCTCTGGTCTCCCATTCTCATTTCTATGTTCCCTTCTCATTTCTCTTTTCCTCTCTCTTTTCTGTGTCCCTCTCCGTTTTCCTCCGTTTCATCTCCGTTTTCCTCCGTTTACCTCCGTTTCATCTCCGTTTTCCTCCGTTTCACCTCCGTTTTCCTCCGTTTCATCTCCCTTTTCCTCCGTTTCATTTCCCTATTCCTCCATTTCATCTTTTTTTCTTTTTTTTCTTTTGATGCCCTGCACATCTTAGACGCCTCTAATACTTCATAAACCATTCAGTAAATCAAAGATCTAGGATAAACGGGAGATGTCGTTAATACTCAACTGCTGCATTAATAGGCTTTGTCTCGTTAACGTTATTAGGGAGGTCAAAGGAGCATATGATGGGCATCAGGGCTCCCACTGGAACTGTGCCGCGAATAAGTGGGGAATGTGCAAAAATAATTTAAAAAACTGCAATTCCAGCTCCTATAGAGGTTGACAGTCGTTCCTCCCGGACGCCATTTTCGGTTTGAACAACCTTGGCATTGCCGGCCAGGGTGGCCGAGCGGTTCTAGACGCTACAGTCTGGAACCACGCAACCGCTACGGTCGCAGGTTCGAATCCTGCCTCGGGCATGGGTGTGCGTGATGTCCTTAGGTTAGTTATGTTTAATTAGTTCTAAGTTCTAGGGGACTGATGGCGTCTGAAGTTAAGTCCCATAGTGCTCAGAGCCAACCTTGGCATTAATAATACCCAGCGCATACCTCACCTTTTCATGCAACAAGTTTTACTTCTAATCACGATCGGAAACTGTTGGCAACCTGTGACGTCTGTCACTGGTCGCCCAGCCGCCAGTTTCTGCTCATAGAGAATTTTGTAACGGCCCTCGCTAGGGTTGCCACTTGCTAAAGTGGACGAGACAAGAGTCGAGGAATCTCCTCTCATTTTCCCTTCCTCTCACTGAAAAGCTAATGATACCCTAAGGGTCACATTCCCATCAGTTCGTACAACTGCTGGGTGATTTAGTAGACAGGCTTGAAATATTCTTCCGATTATTTTTCCTTGATTGGTGATTGGTTCGGAGAACATTCCGGACAGTTCGAGCGAGTGACTTAGTCACCCAGTTCGTCCGACATGAATCCCATCGAACATTTATGGGGCATAATCGAGGGGTCAGTTCGTGCACAACGGCCTGCACCGGCAACACTTTCGCAGTTATGGACGCCTTATAGAGGTTGCGTGGCTCGATATTTCCACAGGGGACTTTCAACGACTCTTTGAGTTCAGGTCACGTTTCACTACGCCAGTCAAAAGGAGGTCCTACACGGTATTTGAAGGTATCCCGTGACTTCTGTTATCTGAGCGTATATACGATATCAATGTGTGTTCACTTCCGGACGTCTGTGCCACGTAGCTGATTAATTTACTCGTAGTAGTCAGCATTCTCGTAGGCGGTGGAAAGCACTCTTTCGTTGGAGATGTAGTCGTATCGAAAGCAACATACCAAATTTCGTGCGTGCTGCTGTACACTAGCCCACCTGCAGACGATTTTCTGGCGCACGCGATGTGCGCCGGGAGCAGCTGGCACTTACGTCAAACTTGTCGCGAACTGCAGGCAGCGGGCAGCCGGGCAGGCAGGTCTAGGCTGCAGGAAGCGAGCGCGTTTATCGAGTCGCCCACGACGCCGGCGTCGACCACAGCCGCCAGTTGGAGGTCCCGTCTCCCGGGAAACCAGTTCCATCCCGAGCCGGTCGGCGCCCGCGTCTCGCCAGATACGGCGCTCGCAGGGGTCGTTGACCGCACGCCTGATTGATGCGAGTGTCGACTGAGCGGTAAAGCCCACCACTTGTTCCGGAACAGGTGACCAGCTTTCCGTCTGTCGGCTGCTACACCGGCGCCCGTGAAAGGTGAGACAGTATAAACTAGCCGATCCCAAACGGCGGGTTTCCGAAAGTCCGGTTGTGAGGGCCAGTAAGCTGAAGACGTAATTAAAGCAGAAACTACTTAACGTGATCATTATGCAGTAAGGAAGCTGTGGAATCTTCGACCGTGGCATATTTTTGTATTTCTTTATTAGGCAATGGTGACTTTCTGAGCCATCAGTCCTTTGACACGTCTGATGCGGTCGGCGACGAATTCCTTTCCTGTGCTAACCTCTTCATCCCAGAGTAGCGTCGCGCGGGGTAGCCGCGTGGTCTCGTGCGCCCCGTACGGTTCGCGCGGCTCTGAAACCCCCCCTCCCGTCGGAGGTTCGTGTCCTCCCTCGGGCATGAGTGTATGTGTTGTCCTTGTATGTGTTAGATTAAGTAGTGTGTAAGCTTAGGGACCGATGACTTCAGCAGTTTGGTCCCGTAAGATCTTACCACAAATTTCCAATTTTCCCAGAGTAGCACTTGCAACACATGTCTTCAATTATTTGCTGGGTGGATGCCAGTCTTTGTCTCCCTCTACTGCTTCCTCCCTGATGTCTTTTTCCACATATTCCTTTCCTCTCCCATCCTGCGCAGAACCTCCTCATTCCTTACCTTATCAGTCCACCTAATTTACAGAATTCGTCTGTAGCACCACATCTCAAATGCTTCGATTCTCTTCTGTTCCGGTTTTCCCACAGTCCATGTTTCACTACCATAGAATACTGTGCTCTAAACGTACATTCTCAGAAAGTTCTTCCTCATATTAAACCTGTATTTGTTACTAGTGGACTTCTCTTGGCCACGAATGCCCTTTTTGCCAGTGCTGGTCTGCTTTATATATCGTCCTTGCTCCGTCCGTCATGGTTATTTTGCTGCTTAAGAAGAAGAATTCCTTAACTTCGTCTACTTCCTGACCACCAATTCTGTTAACTTTCTCACTGTTCTCACTTCTGCTGCTTCTCATTACTTTCGACTTTCTCCGATTTGTTCTCAACCCATATTCTGTTCTCATTAGACTGTTCATTTCATTCAACAAATCCAGTAATTTTCATGCTCTGTCACAGAGGACAGCAATGTCATCAGCGAATCTTAACATCGATATCCTTTCACCTTGATTTTTTTATCCATTCTTGAACCTCTCTTTTATTTGTGTCTTTGCTTCTTCGGCGTATAAATTGAACAGCAGGCGTGACAAACTGCTTCCTTGTCTTACACCCATTTTAATCCGTGCACTCTTGTTGCTTGTACATAGTGTGTGTTACCCGTCTTTCCCTGTAGCTTACCGCTATTTTTCTCAGAATTTCGAACGTCTCGCACCATTTTACATTGTCTAACGCTTTCTCCAGGTCGACATATCCTATGAACGTCATCTGATTTTTCTTTAGCCTTGCTTCCATTATTAACCGCAACGTCAGAAGTGCCTCTCTGGTGCCATTACCTTTCCTAAAGACGAACTGATCATCACTAGCGCATCCAAAATTTTCTTTTTCATTCTGCTGTTGATTATTCTTGTCAGCAACTTAGATGCATGAGCTGTTACACCAATTGTACGATAATTCTCGCACTTGTCGGCTCTTGTACTCTTCGGAATTGTGTGGATGACGTTTTTCCTAAAGTGAGATGGCGTATCACCTGTCTCACATATTCTACACACCAACGTGAATAATCGTTTTGATGCCATTTCCCCCGATGATTTTAGAAATTGTGTTAGCATGTTATCTATTCCTTTTGGCATATTCGATCTGAAGTCTTCCAAACCTCTTTAAATTTCAATTCTGATACTGGATCCCCTAACTCTTCTATGTCGACTCCTACTTCTTCTTCTTACGTGTCATCAGACAACTCTTCCCCCTCACAGATGTCCTCAATGTACTCTTTCCACTTATCCGCTCTCTTCTCTCCACTTCACAGTGGAATTCCGGTAGCAGTAATATTACCACCCTTGCTTTTAATTTCACCGAAGATGGTTTTGGCTTGGCTTGGCTCTGAGCACTATGGGACTAACTTCTGAGGTCATCAGTCCCCTAGAACTTAGAACTACTTAAACCTAACTAACCTAAGGACATTACACACATCCATGCCCGAGGCAAGATTCGAACCTGCGGCCGTAGCGGTCGTGTGGTTCCAGACTGTAGCGCTTAGAACCGCTCGGCCAGGACGGCCGGCGAAGATGGTTTTGACGTCTCTGTATGCTGAGTCAGCCTTTCCGCCAATTATGACGGTAACGCTCCGTATTTACTTTTTAATTTGTCCACTGCTGGTTCTTGAACTGTGATCAGAGTTCAGGAGTTCAGAAATTTCAGTTTTAGTCACACTTTTACGCAGCCTATTCTTTCGTACACGGCTCAAGATATCGAAACAAGGTTTTCAGCGAATGATAGTAGGCTACGCAGGGAGTATGTGATTTTGTTCGCATTTAATACTCTTCATTCTTGTATGAACCAAGATATTGAAGCAAGTATGTTTTGTTTTTAAAATGGAACGATGTGTTTTTAAGGATACTCGAAAGCTCCTGAAAAGATGAATACAGTGTTATAGCGGGCGTTAAAGTTGGCGATGAAATTTTTCGCAAAAGTACCCGAGAAATATGCTCAAATTGGAAGGTATGCCGGTCGGAATACGCTATTGCTGTGTAAACGCCGCGTACTGGTACTCCCGTGCCAGGGCTCTGCCATACATAATGCTTGGAAATTTCCGTTCCAAACTTCTAGGACTTGTAGAGGGAATTGAGTAGATAAAATTTTGAATTGGATTCCATGTCCGGAAACGTACAATTTCCGTGCTACAACTATTTCAAAACATGTTGGTAAAGCGACCTCTTTTGTAAGTATTTGATTAGCCGTGACCTGGTACATCACTTGTTTTACACTTCCACTCATTAACAGCCAAAGACATTGCTCATACATACTCGTTGACGGGTTCTCTTCAACATGATGCAGTACGGCATTTTCCAATTCGGATGGTGACGTATCTTTGGAGCGCCACAGTCACGCCTGCTCACCTTAAGTTACCCATTCTCGAATCCGTTCCGTAATTGTGGCTACAGAGGTATACAATAGAGTCAAACGTTGTGGGGAACAATCCTGATGAAGGGGACGAGCAGCTCTTCCATTAAGATGAGCTTCGCCATTCAGAAACATCATGAGCTTCGCCATTCAGAAACATCATGTTGGTACATTCTGCAATTGTGTACTCAACCATGTTGTTCCAACACTCACAGGCAGGTGAATAAGGCTCAAACCAGGTCAGAGAGGGAGTAAAGATCTCAAATTACGTTAGCCGATCCCACGTAACCGCTCACCACCATGACTACCTTGTTGCAAACCTACCTGGCAGACAAGTTTTCAAACGGCTACCATTTCCGGGCATCGGTTCCGACTCAAGAGTATTATGTACTTATTTCCGTCAACAAGTCCTAGAAATTTGTAAGGGGAATTCTCGAACACCCTCTTTGCAGGAATAAGATACGCCTAAGCTGCTTACTTAAATTGTATTGCTTTTTAATTTTAGCTCAGTACTCGGATATTTTTGCCAAAAGTTTAAACTTAGACATTGACAAGCATTACGTCACTGTACTCTACTTTCAAAAGCTTTCGAACGCCTTTAAAAACAAGTACATCGTTTCATTTGTAAACAAAGCATACTTGCTTCAAGCGTACAAGAAAATTACGATCCACTTCGCGTTCTTTCATTTGCCGAAAACCACGTTTCGATGTTTTGAACCGCTCACGAAACAAAAGGGGCGTTACATCCTACGCCATTCGCCCTGTGTATATAATTTTTTATGAAGAAAAGGTCGTCCGTCAGTTTCCTCTATTTCTGTTTTTGTTCCCTATACGTGTTTCGGAACGAAAACGCCATCATCAGGGTTTGCAAGTTTCATTCGAGGCATTTTGTCAAGGCCTGGGAAGAAATCGCACCCCGACGAAGGTTGTGTTATACAAACGGAAGAAACACATTACACGGGACCAGCAAGAAAAGCCCTAAATAAAACTTGCAAACACTGACGATGAATCTTTAGGCCCGAAACATGTGAAGAAAATAAGAACTGAAATACTGATTGTTGATTCTCAATGAACTTGTAATATGTTACTCTGTTACGTAACCATGTCGTTATTCGGAACTATTATAATTTCATTTATCACATGGGGGGGGGGGGAGGGGGAGGTTGTCAACAAAATGATGAGTCTCATGACATCCCAGTGCCAAAACTACAGGATCAAGAAGTAACTTTCACTGAGGTACGAGTTTGCAGTAGCTTTCGTATAGAAACAAAACTTGTGGAACTTTCATTTTTTTTTTTTTTTTTTCGTTGAACGTATACCGGTCTCAGTAAATAAATTAATACGCGAGGACAAAAACAAACTGTGTGCCCTTGGAAATTGCCGCGTTGGGACTGACTCGTGTATTGTCGTTGGCTAAATTAGTTTTATCGCAGAAACAGTCTTCCCACTGGACGCCAACGGAAGCCTGATACCGCTTTATCACCGGGTTACTTGGCAAGGTCGTGATTTCTGCGGTCCTAGTAGACTTCTGCGAGCTGTTCCCAACCCAATTTGGGGACGCATTTACTGGCTGAAATCGCCGACGTGAGTCAGTGTTTTCCTGCCTTCTCCCAGTTATCACGTTTAGCTCTTATCAGCACGAAGGCATCCATTACATTTTGCGTACTGTTTCTAGAATTAGACATTTCTTTTCAGTTGGAGACAAGACTCCTTTGGAAGAAATGATATCATGCATAAGGACCAACACAGTTTACATTTTATCTCTCTCTCTCTCTCTCTCTCTCTCTCTCTCTCTCTTTCTTCTTCTATTTTTTTTTTTCACGGGACATATCTATCTAGAAATTGCCATGAAATGTTCGGAAAGATCGGGAAAACGCGTTGGTCATTCCCGTTTCCCAGAAGGGTCTCGCGCAAATGCACATGATTTCGGGCCTTTGTCGCTGACGACTATCTCCTATGGAATTTTTGAACACGTTTTGTGCTGGCGTTGTATGACCTGTTTGGGAGGACAGAAATCTCATCTACGGAAATCGACATAGATTTCACAAACAGAGATTTTGCGAAACGGAGCTCTCTGTGTACGTCCGTGAGATACAGACCGCTGTAGACAACGGTGCCGGAGTCGAAGGCATACCTACCTACAGGAAGCTTACTGAGAAGAATACGAGCCTTACCAGAATCGGGTCAGCCTTGTAACTGGGTCCAGGACTTTCTAGAGATAGATCCCAAAAAGTCGTTCTTAACGGGACGAATTCGTCAGGTATGAAAAAAACTGACTTCGTGAGTACGACAAGGAAACTTTATAGGTTTGTTAATGCCATTTATAGGACAATTCAAAATTAATATAGGGATAACTATAACTATTTAATGCATAGCGATATGTCGGTAAGAATTACAGAGAATGTAAGAGAAATTTCGGTGGGGCTGGACAGTCCGGATCCAGTTTTTTCCTGCATGACATTGGACGTCTCGTCAGAGGGCTCCCAACACTTCTCTTTGACTCCCTCGAACGCCATTGCATCAGTGTTTTCACCCATTTGAAGTTATTCCTCGCCACGACTCTTGCCCAACAACACTTCAGTGTGTCCGCAGCTCGTGGTCGTGCGGTAGCGTTCTCACTTCCCACGCCCGGGTTCCCGGGTTCGATTCCCGGCGGGGTCAGGGATTTTCTCTGCTTCGTGATGACTGGGTGTTGTGTGATGTCCTTAGGTTAGTTAGGTTTAAGTAGCTCTAAGATCTAGGGGACTGATGACCATAGATGTTGAGTCCCATAGTGCTCTGAACCATTTGAACACTTCAGTGTCACTATCCGCTCGTGGACTTCATAAACGCCCATTATTCTTTCACGTCTTCTTTGCTGATCCTTCCTTTCAAACTCGCTCCAAGCATTACTTACTCTTTTGCCCTGCTACAGACCCGAAGTCGATATGCCCTGCTTGTTGTTAGATTTTACTATTTCGAGCCGGCCGGTGTGGTCGAGCGGTTATAGGAGCTTCAGTCTGGAACTGCGCTGCTGCTACGGTCGCAGGTTCGAATCCTGCCTCGGGCACTGATTTGTGTGATGTCCTTAGGTTACATAGGTTTAAGTAGTTCTAAGTCTAGGGGACTGATGACCTCAGATGTTAAGTCCCATAGTGCTCAGTGCCATTTGAACCATTTACTATTTCGAGGCCGTATGTTGTTACCGGCAGTATGCATACGTTATTAATCTTACTTTTTAAAGTTATAGATGTAGGCGGTTTACAGAGAACATAAACAAGTTTCTTTAATGCCACCCAGGTAAGGCCTGTTCACGCTATGATCTCTGCTGTCTGGTTTATCTTTCCCAAGTTGGATTTTATGTCCCAGATAAATCAATTCGTTTACTACATCCAGGGCATGATTTTCGGTGGAGACTGTTGTACTGACAGGGCTCATGACTTCGATATTTTAAAGGTTAACTTTTAGGCCTATAGCTCAAGAAGCGTTTTTGAGTTGAGTTGTCGGGTTATTGTTGACAGTTGGTTTGTGTCGCTGCCGAACACGATGATTTCGTCTGAAAATTGATGATAGTTGGGAAGTTTTCTGTCTATATTGATACATTTATGGCCGCGTAGTAGACTCTTGAACACATCATCCAGAGCCAAGATGCGTAATTTAGGCGGGATTATGTCGCCTTGTGTGACACCTCTCACGGGATCTTCCTTTATTTTCACATACAGAGTGGCATTCTCGTAAACGTAGCGAAAATTGGTATATCTGTAGTCGACGCGGGCTTGGTTCATCGTCTTAAATACTACCCAGGTTTCGATCGTATGGAACGCCTTCTGCAAGTATATGGAGTCCATGTGAAATGGGGTGTTATGGCAGTCTTACGAAAAGCAATATTTAACGTTTGCTGCACTGTTTCCGTTCTTGTAGCAAAACTCTGTGATCCATTAGTAAGCTAAACAAGAAAATCAGCGACACTGTCAGAACAAAAGGCAATCTTTTTGACAGCTAACAAAAGACTAAATATCCTATATAGCTAAGACTGTACATATACGTTTCAGATATGTTTCCCACCACAACAGCGATAAAGTCGCGTGAATCTGAGTAATACAACTAAGGTAATTACAACATTCCCGGTGCTCTTTGAGCACACCTCGTAGAAGTGGACGTGTTCGATAAGCGCACGGCTGGTTATCGCGCAGACGGTGGAGTCCCTCGAGTATGCGTTGTCACCCAGTTACACGGTAGGGCCCCCTACGTCGCGTGCGCTGGCGTCCACCGCTGGCTGAGTTGGCAGCTGCCTGTGGCCTTCATGGCGAGCGCTTTTCACGTATGTGTTTGGGCCCGGAATACGCAGTAATGACGAACCACACACACCGCACCGCTCCACGCCACAGCTAGCCGGTGTGTCCCCATCGGTGAAGGTCTCACACACTGAGGAAGAAGAGTAATTTTTTTTCCAGCCAATAACTTAAATACGATTTTTCTGGCGACCATGCTTTCCGGGGTTATAAACGGTGAATTACTTATTGAGAAGATATATTTAGTAATACGTACAAGAAATTTCAAGAGTGACTGTGATTTGTATCACCTGTAAGACGATTGCCATGCATGCATGCATGCATATTCACTCAGTGGTTGATCAGTAGTTTACCTACCGCACAACTAGGTGATGTCCGAAATATAAACGGCTTGTAACGCCGACGCCAAAAGACAAATTATGGCTCACGTATCTGCGTGCGTGTTTCACCATCACCTGAAAGCATATCGATGCGACCGCTGTTTTATATATCACTCTTTACTTCTCCTCAGTTTGTACTTTCCGGGTTTCGGCCAGTCAGGCCGTGTGCGCTGCCACGCGGCTCCTCTCAGCTTGCACGGTCATTGCCGCTCCCACCATTTAAAAAATAATAAAAAAAAAAGATTTTTAAAATTTAACTACTGCTTTCACCAGGTGACGGTATATTGGACGTGAATGGTGGGGAGTGGCTACAGGGCAATGTTCAACGTTACTGTGTTATAAATAGCGTCTATTGCCTGAGGATGCACCGATAAGTGGGTGCGAAACCGGTCGCAGATTTAATAAACATCATTGTACAGCCAGTGCGAAATTTTCTTTGGAAAAAAAATCAGTTTGTATTGTTTGCACCCCAGTTTCCTCTTCGTGTGTGTTTCACGAGTCTTCTTCTCTTCCCTTTATCCAGGTCTTTTTGTTAAAAATTGCTATACATTTCGACTTCCTGATTACGGGGTGGATGAACTGTCGCTTGTCAAAGCATCGGAATTTTTATATTTTGACTAAAGTTCAGTCTTGATCACGTCATGTATGTTTTAATGATACAGGTGACCGGTTTCGGTTCTTTCTACAAAACCATCATCAGACCCTGGCTCCTTTAGGATGGTAGGAGGAGCTCTCCTTGCTGCTACGCAGTCAACTGATGACTGCGTAGCAGCAAGGAGAGCTCCGCCTACCATCCTAAAGGAGCCAGGGTCTGATGATGGTTTTGTAGAAAGAACCGAAACCGGTCACCTGTATCATTAAAACATACATGACGTGATCAAGACTGAACTTTAGTCAAAATATAACAATTTTTTGATCACTGCATTCAAAAAATTTTTACCAAAATTGTACATCGGAATTTTCCCGCAAGTTTTACAGCGTTATGTAAATCAAACGCCCCACTTGACAGTTACGTTGTAATTGTATTCAACTTTAATCACACAACCAGTTTCGTCTCAGTTAAAAGTAATTACCGAGTGATCTGAGTGCTTGTACCGAAGACAGTAAAGTCACATAATAAAATACAGAAATTCAGATTACATGCTTCGTTATATTTGAATTTTTATTTCGTGTGACAGTGATGCGTGTGTCCGAATTTATGTATTTTGTTACTTTACTGCCCTCGGCATGAACACTTCATACATTGGAGAATGAATCAACGCTACTGGCAATTAAAATTCCTACATCAAGAACAAATGCAGATGATAAACAGGTATTCATTGGACAAATATATTATACCAGAACTGACATGTGATTTCATTTTCACGCAATTTGGGTGCACAGATCCTGAGAAATCAGTACCCAGAACAACCACCTCTGGCCGTAATAACGGCCTTGATACGCCTGGGCATTGAGCCAAACAGAGCTTGGATGGCGTGTACAGGTACAGCTGCCCATGTAGCTTCAACACGATACGACAGTTCATCAAGAGTAGTGACTGGCGTATTGTGACGAGCCAGTTGCTCGGCCACCATTGATCAGACGTTTTCAATTGGTGAGAGATCTGGAGAATGTGCTAACCAGAGCACCACTCGAACATTCAGTGTATCTAGAAATGCCCGTACAGGACCTGCAACATGCGGTCGTGCATTATCCTGCTGAAATGTAGGGTTTCGCAGGGATCGAATGAAGGGTAGAGCCACGGGTCGTAACACATCTGAAATGTAACGTCCACTGTTCAAAGTGCCGTCAATGCGAACAAGAGGTCACCGAGACCCGTAACCAATGGCACCCCATACCATCACGGCGGGAGATACGCCAGTATGGCGATGACGAATACACGCTTCCAATGTGCGTTCACCGCGATGTCGCCAAACACGGATGCGACCAACATGATGCTGCAAACAGAACCTGGATTCATCCGAAAAGATGACGTTTTGCCATTCGTGCACCCAGGTTCGTCGTTGTGTACACCAACGCAGGCGCTCCTGTCTGTGATGCAGCGTCAAGGGTAACCGCAGCCATGGTCTCCGAGCTGATAATCCATGCTGCTGCAAACGTCGGCGAACTGTTCGTGCAGATGGTTGTTGTCTTGCAAACGTCCCCATCTGTTGACTCAGGGATCGAGACGCTGCTGCACGATCCGTTACAGCCATGCGGATAAATGCCTGTCATCTCGACTGCTAGTGATACGAGGCCGTTGGGATCCAGCACGGCGTTCCGTATTACCCTCCTGAAACCACCGATTCCATATTCTGCTAACAGTCATTGGATCTCGAGCAACGCGAGCAGCTATGTCGCGATACGATAAACCGCAATCGCGATAGCCTACATTCTGACCTTTATCAAAGTCGTAAACGTGATGGTACGCATTTCTCCTCCTTACACGAGGCATCACAACAACGTTCCACCAGGCAACGCCGGTCAACTGCTTTTTTTGTGTATGAGAAATCGGTTGGAAAGTTTCCTCATGTCAGCACGTTGTAGGTGTCGCCACCGGCGCCACCCTCGTGTGAATGCTCTGAAAAGCTAATCATTTACATATAACAGCATCTTCTTCCTGTCGGTTAAATTTCGCGTCTGTAGGACGTCATCTTCGTGGTGTAGCAGTTTTAATGGCCAGTAGTGTAAATTGGTAAGTGTAATATATTGCCCTTCCATAGAAAAATAAATACACTGATTTGCGATTACACACTGGTTATAAATCGCTGGTAACAGCAACTACCGTAAAATACCTGGGACTAGGAGTAACCTTAGGAAGCAGCCCAAAGTGGAGTGACCACATCAAGCAAATAACTGTAGCTTGGAGCAAAACATTCGTTCGACCAATTCTTGAGTACTGCTCATCAGTCTGGAGCCGTTTCCAGGTAGAGAGAAAAGATCCAACGAGGAGCGGCACGTTTCGTGACGGGATCGTGTAGTTCGCGCGAGTGTCTCGTCGAAACGCTCAACAAACTCCAGTACCAGGCGCTACAACAGTCGCGTTGTACATCACGGAAAAGCTTACTGTTGAAATTCCGAGAGAGTGCTTCCCGGGAAGAGTCGGACAACGTATTACTTCCTCGCAAATCCGTGAAATTAAAGCTGATACGGAGGATTACCGACAGTCATTATTCCCCCGTGTCATTCGCGAATGGAACAGGCAACGAACAGTTCTACCCCAAGGATCCTCGGCCATAAGGTGGCTTGCGGAGTACCGATGTTGATGTAGATTGAGTTGAAACCAGTTATATGAACAAAGTTTGTATAAAACTGCAGCATACTTGGTCTCTGTATTATCATTTGATTTGAGTAATAAAGTTATACATTTCATGTGCTTAGGCATTTGTTTTACTGATACATCTTTCTGGTCAGTGCAAAGCAAAACAGCTTAAGATGCAAATTCCACTTTTTTTATTCACTCGGTGGCAGCGTATGCGCTGTGACTGTTCGTTTGACTTGGCTTTTGCGTTTTCGCAAATACCATTTTTTACCATTATGATTTGAAAATGGGTCCCGGCCCGAAACTAGTCATCGTGTGAGCTATTCCAGCATGCTGGAAGTTCGTGAATGTGTTTCTCGTACCTGTTTATTTGAGGAACAACCTTTATTTGGTTATTTCTTCAAGTCCTGATTCCTGTTTATCTGGCCTACCTCGTTCTCTTTCGTCGCCACAGTTGCTTCGCTCCTAGCTACCGTCCATTATGTATGTTTATTATTCACGTCTTGCTTTTATTAGATTAGAACACTCAAGGTAGTTGGTATTTATTAGCCGATTCATTTTATTTTATTTTATTTATTTATTTATTTTTTGCATCATTGCTCATGGAGTTCTTCGTTCACAAGCATGTCTTGTACTGGGAAGCACGCTTAACAACGGATACTAAAAAATAATAATTGTTTTCCAAACTATTGTTAGAAGAGAAGGTTGTTGATCATAGTTCCAACACGTATGAGACCTGTGAAGCGAAGGGTCTCGTGATTCGCTTCCTTCGAATGTTTTCGCCTAATTGACGACAGTTTTGAGAAACAGTAATTAAATTAATTAATAAAAATAATTAGAAATTCGCATCTAATTCATATTCATTAACTGGAAGAAATTCTTAAAAATTCTGAAGGTGTATGGGATAAAACACAGGGAGCGTAGGGTGCTATCTACAATCCGCACAGCCGGCCGGTGTGGCCGAGCGGTTCTAGGCGCTTCAGTCTGGAACCGCGCGACCGCTACGGTCGCAGGTTCGAATCCTGCCTCGGGCATAGACGTGTGTGATGTACTTAGGTTAGATAGGTTTAAGCAGTCCTAAGTTCTAGGGAACTGATGACGTCAGATGTTAAGTCCCATAGTGCTTAGAGCCATTTGAACAATCCGCTCAGAAAATAGACTGCAGTTATAAGCGTCTAAAGACATGAAAGGGAAGCAGTAGTTGAGAAGAAAATGAGACACGATTGCTACTTGCCCCCTCGTTATTCATATGGTATATAGAACAAGCAGTGCAAGAAACCAAGGAGACTTTTTTTGGAGGGACTTAAACTTCAGGGAGAGGAAGTAAAAACTTCGGGCGTTTGGCGATGGCATTGTAATTCTGCAAGACGCGGCAAAAGATTTGGATGAACAACCGAACGGATTGGATAGTGTCTTGAAAGAAGTTTATAAGGTGAATATCTACAAAAGTCAAACAAGAGTAATGAAATGAAATGGACTCGAAGTAGATCAGGCGATACTTAGGAAATGAGATTAGGAAATGAGATTAGGAAATGAGATTAGGAAATGAGATTAGGAAATGAGATTAGGAAATGAGAGATTAAAAATAGTAGATGGGTGTTGCTATTTGGATAATAAAGTAAATGACGATGGCAGAAGTAAAGAAGATAAAAAATGCCGAATGGGACTTGTAAGAAATGCTTTCCCGAAACCGATAAATACTTTTACGCCTAACATGAATATAAGTTTCAGGAGGTATTTAGTGAATGAATGTGACTACTGTGTAGTCTCACAAGCAGGCGAAACGTGGACGATAAACTTCCTAAAGAAGAGGAGAATAGAAGCTTTTGCAATGTGATGCCTCAGAAGAGAGCTGAGGGTTAGGTGGATAGATCGGATAACGAATGGAGGGTTACTGAATCAAATCGGGGATAGATGAAATTCATGGGACACTTTAACCAAAGTAAGGGATCGGTTGATAGCATACATTCTGAGGCAGCAAGGAATCTTTAGTTTGGTAATGGAAAAAAGTGTCCAGAATAAAAACTAGAGGGAAACCTAGGCTTGTCCACGTTAAGCAGGCTCAAGGGATGTAGGTTGCAATAGATACGCAGAGATAAAGAGGCTTTCATATATTAGACAAGCACGGAGACCTGCTCAGACCAGTCTTCGGACTGAATTCACGTGCAACAGGTATGTTTAACAGCATCTTTTCATCATTGGCGAATAAGCACAGATTAACTTCGGTTAGAAAAGTTTACAATGGGAAAGCAAGATTTCATTTCTCTGAAATTTAATGTACTGAGAAGTTTGACAAACAGTAAACAATTCAAAACATATTCTGAACGCGCTAATCAGTGTTACCGGACAGATGCGATCAGCGGCTGGTGAAAGACGCTGCATAATAGACGCAGAGGAAAGCGAGCTCTAGACAGCGGCTATGTGGGGCGAGGAAATGAAGGAACGGGCGCGGATCAGCCTGACAGCTAAATTGCTGCCCGCTGATTGGCTTTCTCCTGCTGCCCTCGCCTCGCACCATCCCGTCACGGGATTCTACACGGTTGGCAGCTTCTCGCTTACACAGTCACTAAGCCCGTGCGGAATCTTGATTTCACATTCCGTTTGGATACAGTAACAAGGGTAACGTTCCTAGTCAGTTGAAATCTCAATTACCGACCCAGTCTGGTTAACTCATCGTATAGGTCTTTGTTATAAATATGCAAGAGAATGCACCTATTTGGCGCACCTGTAGATCATGATCAGCTGCAGGTGTCTTCTGATATTTCAGATATGTTCGTAATCTCTCCATCTAGACGGAAACATCCGCCGCCGAAATTATAAATACAGCATCCTGGAAACATATGAACGAAATGCTGTCAGCGGACTCTCCGGCAAGGAATTATTTTGTCGAGAAGACAGTGAAAATAAATTGTCGCATAATAATAAACTTGACTCTCGTAGGCAAATATAGGTAAAGGACTTCATGCAAATGCCGCGAAGGGCAGAAAATAGCTAATCGACTAATATCATATCAACAAAGCAGGTCCAGATGGAACGTCGTTCAACCACAAGAATAGGATGATCCCTGTGCGAAATCCATTTTACTCCGTTTTTTGGAGTCAGGTACACTGAATATTTCTCATTGAAATTGCCTCGTTGGCATAGAATTGGAGTACTACTCCATCTGAAAAGCAGAGGTTGTTGTCTCCAGAATGAGATTTTCACTCTGCAGCGGAGTGTGCGCTGATATGAAACTTCCTGGCAAATTAAAACTGTGTGCCGGACCGAGACTCGAACTCGGAACCTTTGCCTTTCGCGGGCAAGTGCTGTACCAACTGAGCTACCCAAGCCCTCGAAAGGCAAAGGTCCCGAGTTCGAGTCTCGCTCCGTGCACACAGTTTTAATCTACCAGGAAGTTTCAAAGGTTGATGTCTTTATCCAGGTGTTAAAAAGTAGCTACGAAAGAAAGCATTTGTCATGTTACAGAATCCTCCGTGACAAGTGGAAACATATTTTCAATACTTTTCACATGCTATCATGTATTTTAGATGATGCTGGTTGATGATGTACTGGTACTTCTTATTTCTTTCATCGACTTAATCTACGGAACTACGAGCGGGCATTTGTGCTGCTTCTATGATAGCGTCCATATTAATCTTCGTTACACTCATGTCGTGGCTTAGCGTTTCATACACTTCGTGACAAACTGTTGTTAGCGGCGCAGAAACACAATACACTGTAACATTATTCTTGGCAATGAGCTTGAAACAGACCGGCTCTTTTTTTTTCTTTCTTTTTTTTCATATAATGAGGCATATATAATGCAGTACTGAAAGTAAGAATTGGCAACCGAGAGAGTTTTCGTGTACATTTTGAGCCAGTGTTGTTTTGTAATTCCGAATCATATTTCATATATCACTTCCTCCCACCAGCCCTCCCTCTCTCTCTCTCTCCCCCCCCCCCCCCCCCTCTCTCTCTCTCTCTCTCTCTCTCTCTCTCTCTCTCTCTCTCTCTCTCTCTCTCTCTCTCTCTCTCTCTCTCTCCCCCTCCCCCTCTCCCTCCCCCCCCTTCTGTCTCTCCCCACTCTCTTTCTCTTCCTCTACGTTGATGACGAAGCAAGTTTTTCTTAAAAACGGTAGGGAGCGAGCCTTGTTGGCATTTTGTGAACGGTATGTGTGCTGCTCCGCTTTCTGGTCGCCTTATCACTGACAGACTGCCCGAGGTCAAAGTGCAACAGAGATCATAGTTTCCGTTCCCGGATTGTGGGGGAAAGCGAGCGGACGACGGAGAGTGTTCTGTTTTGTTTGCTTTGTTCGGGTGAAAACTATTTTGTTTGTTTTTAGTAAACCAATTTCGGTACATGTTTGAACGTTCAGCGACGGTTCTTCTTCCTATCCATATCCAGCTGAGCTAATGCTAAATCCCTCATGACCATGATGTCGACTGTACTTCAATCTGTCAACAGTAGAACTGTGCTGCAATCTACACTGATTCTCTAAAATTTATGCACGAGTTTTTCGAGAGAACTCCTTTGCCCTGGTTCTGTCGATTCCTTTTTTAAGTACCGTGAGCGTCTGTGTGATTTCTCCTGTATATTAAACAGGCTGTTTACAATGCTAGCTGCGCGTTTCTGAACACCTACATGCGACTTGGCTACCAAATACTGGACCTATGAGGGCTATTCGTGAAGTAAGGTCCGATTGATCGCTAAATGGAAACTACAGTGAAAATCAGAAATATTTTATTTGTAGCGGTTAACCTACTCCTTCCAGCTAATTTTCTACATAGTCACTGCTCCGACTTAGAAGTCTGTCGTAGCGTCTTACCGACTTCCCATTATCCTCGTCATAAATGACAGCCGCCTGTGCTTTCCGACAGTTTTCTACGTTGACCTACAGCTCGCTGTCTGTGCCAAAATATTGTCTTCATAGCCAGCGGTTCATGTGAGCAGAAATGAACATCACAGGAAAACGCTACAGGAGCGTGCTCATTGCCCCTGCAGTCATAAATATGGAAATACATGACAGTTACGTTACGTGGGGTTTGCTTGAAATCAGGCGGAATCTCTCTGCAGGCACCCGTAGTTGGCGGGAGACACTATTGTTCAGATTTTACTGGACACTGAATCTTCGACAGAAAAGAGAAAATAGCTTCGCGTGTCTACGGAGGAAGAATAAAGGCAACAGCAGTGTTCTCGTTATACACTGATGCGCCAAAGAAACTGATATATGTGTGCGTATTCAAATGCAGAGATATGTGAACAGGCTGAATAAGACGCTGTGGTCGGCAACGCGTGTATCAGACAACAAGCTC
Source organism: Schistocerca serialis cubense (assembly GCF_023864345.2). NCBI lineage: Eukaryota > Metazoa > Arthropoda > Insecta > Orthoptera > Acrididae > Schistocerca > Schistocerca serialis. Next base: position 433,399,780 of record NC_064646.1, read on the forward strand.
TGGCGCAGATGTTAGATAGGTTACTGCTGCTGCAATGGGAGGTTATCGATATTTAAGTGAGTTTGAACGCACGAGCGATGGGCCACAGCATCTCCGAGGTAGCGATGAAGTGGGGGCCTTCCCGTAGGACCAGATCACTCACGAGTGTACCGTGAATATCAGGAATCCGGTAAAACATCAAATATTCAATATCGCTGCGGCCGGAAAAAGATCCTGCAAGGAAGGGACCAACGACGACTAAAGAGAATCGTTCAACGTGACAGAAGTGCAACCCTTCTGCAGATTGCTGCACGACAGACAGCTTTACGCCTCGCCTCGGCATTAGACTGTTGATGACTGGAAACATGTTGTCTGTCCGGAGGAGTCTCGTTTCAAATTGTATCGAGCGGGTGGGCTTGCACGGGTATGCAGACAACCTGATGAATCGATAGAGCATACATGTCAGCAGGGTACTATTCAAGCTGGTGGAGGCCCTGTAATGGTGTGGGGCGCATGCAGTTGTAGTTATATAGGACCCCTGATTCGCCTAGTTACAACTCTGACAGGTGACACGTACGTGAGCATCCTGCCTGATCACCTGAATCCATTCATGTCCATTGTGCATTTCCAGGAGGACAATGCGACACCACACTCTTCCGGAATTGCTACAGAGTGGCTCCACGAACATTCTTCTGAGTTTAAACCCTTCTGCTGGCCACCAAACTCCCCAAACATGAAAATTATTGAGCATATCTGGGGTGCCTTGCAACTTGCTTTTCAGAGAGGTCTCCACCCCTCGTAGTTTTACATATTTACTGAGAGCCCTGCAGGATTCATGTTGTCAATTCTCTCCGGCACTACTTGAGACATTAGCCAAGACCATGCCACGTCGTGTTGCGGCAGTTCTGCTTGTTCGCCGGGGCGCTACACGATATTAGGCAGGTATACCAGTTTCTTTGGCTCTTCAGTGTACATGTCCTCCTGTGCCAGCTTCTTCATCTACCAATACGTACTGCAGCCTACATCCTTCTGAATCTGCTTAGTGTATTCATCTCTTGGTCTCCCTCTACGATTTTTACCCTCCACGCTGCCCTCCAATACTAAACTGGTGATCCCTTCATGCCTCAGAACATGTCCTACCAACCGATCCCTTCTTCAAGTCAAGTTGTGCCACAAACTCCTCTTCTCCCCAATCCTATTCAATACCTCCTCATTAGTTATGTGATCTACCTATCTAATCTTTAGCATTCTTCTGTAGCACCACATTTCGAAAGCTTCTACTCTCTTCTGATCTAAACTATTTATCGTTCACGTTTCACTTTCATACATGGCTACACTCCATACAAATACTTTCAGAAACGTCTATACTCGATGTTAACAAATTTCTCTTCTTCAGAAACGCTTTCCTTGCCATTTCCTCTCTACTTCGACCATCATGAGGTATTGTGCTCCCCATATGGCAAAATTCATTTACTAATTTAAGTGTCTCATTTCATAATCTAATTCCTTCAGCATCACTCGACTTAATTGGAGTACATTCCATTATTCTCGTTTTGCTTTTGTTGTTCATCTTATACCCTCCTTTCAAGACACTGTCCATTCCGTTCAACTGCTCTTCGAAGTCCTTTGCTGTCTCTGACAGAATTACAATCTCATCGGCGAACCTCAAAGTTTTTATTTCTTCTCCATGGATTTTAATACCTACTACGAATTTTTCTTTTGTTTCCTTTATTGCTTGCTCAGTAACATCGGGGAGAGGCTACAACCCTGTGTCACTCCCTTCCCAACCACTGCTTCCCTTTCATGCCCCTCGATTCTTATAACTGCCATCAGGTTTCTGTACAAATTGTAAATAGCCTTTCGCTCCCTGTATTTTACCCCTACCACCTTCAGAATTTGAAAGGGAGTATTCCAGTCAACATTGTCAAAAGCTTTCTCCAAGTCTACAAATGCTAGAAACGTAGGTTTGCCTTTTCTTAATCTAGCTTCTAAGATAAGTCGTAGGGTCAGTATTGCCTCAAGTGTTCCCATATTTCTGCGGAATCCAAAATGATCTTCCCCGAGGTCGGCTTCTACCAGTTTTTCCATTCGTCTATAAAGAATTCGCGTTAGTATTTTGCAGCCGTGACTTATTAAACTGATAGTTCGGTAATTTTCACATCTGTCAACGCCTGCTTTCTTTGGGATTGGAATTATTTTATTCTTCTTGAAGTCTGTACAAAACTACTACTAGAAATTGTTTCATTCGTACATCATTTGTCTCTCTAATTATTAAATGACCCGCGTGTGATAGTAAAAATTCAACCCTCTTTACCTCCTCAGTCCTTCCTGTCAGTGTGCGATTTGTGCTTTTGCCAGTGGGGGGGGGGGGGGGGGGGGGGGGGGAGGGAGGGATGTCTTAGGGGGTTAATATAATTACATATGTTACTTGCTTGGACCGTGGCGTTACCCATGGTTAAACAGTTATTTATAAATAGATGTTAATGCCGAAACTCACTATTCACGTGTATGCACTATCAGAAAAGCCATCCCTTGTTATATCTCTAAAAGTACATTATAGGAAAAGCTTATTTACAAAATCATCTACATACAGGTATACGAGAGAAATTCAAAAAGTAAAGGCACATCTGTGAATAGCTGTACTTATTCTGATGATAGAAAACTGAAACATGCGTTATTTTTCTACGTAACCTCCCTGAACTTCAATGCAGTTTTCCCGACGTTTTACGAGTTTTTTTTATTTCATCAGAAAATACGTTTTTCGGTCGCATCTGTAACCAATTTTGCACCGCAGAAATGACGTCTTCATCACTTTCAAATCTGAAACTTCCTGGCAGATTAAAACTGTGTGCCCGACCGAGACTCGAACTCGGGACCTTTGCCTTTCGCGGGCAAGTGCTCTTTAAAATCTACTTCCCTGTAGTGCTTCCGTTAAGGGTCCAAACATGCGAAAATCGCTTGGAGCCAGGTCTGGACTGTATAGTGGATGTTCCAGCACCTCGAATCTCAACTCCTTTATTGCGTCGGCTGACCGTTTGGCAGAATGTGGGCGAGCGTTATCTTGCTGCAGGGTGACACCTCTTCACAGTTGTTTTCCACGACGTTTGGATCTGATTGCAGGTTTTAGTTTCGTACGCAACACATCACATCCACCATACAATACAGACATGGCTCCAAAGCCTCGTTTACGCTGGGGCTACGCTGGGGCGACGTCTTGCAACATTGTGGCATGCTACGGAAATGTGGCGTGCGTCATGTTGTCATTTAGTTCTAAATGTTTTGAAATGCTTAACTACTGCATAACACTTTTTCAAGATTAATAAGCAAACATATTAATAGTACTAATATTAAGACTGTATTAAAAACTTCCAGTGTTCGGCTCCACAAATTTAAATTATATGTAAAGTTTTACTCCAGTGCGTGGGAAATAAACATCCCAGGTTGGGATGCATAAACTAAAACCAGAGGAGGGGATGGTCTGATGCAGAGGGGGGGAAATCCTCCCCCTCCCTCCCCCCCCCCCCCCCCTGCAAATCGCACACTGCTTCCTGTCGACATTAGACAGTTACAGTCGTTTGTAATCGCTGTATTCAGTTTGAACTGTCCCGTAGAGGTGGAAGTTGGGAGATAAAAGTGGTCGTTTGGTGTGTATCGCGTGCGCCCAGCATAGGTAGGCCAGTGGGGAAGGCGGCTGTTTTTCCGCGGAATGTGGGCAGCTGTGGCGCCGAGGCCGGCCCGCGGAAGCGGCCGACGTGCGCGACCGGAACCGGCAGGCGGCTGTGTGTGTTGTGTTGCGCTGAGCTCTGCCCCAGTGCGGGGCCTGGCGCGTCGCCAGCCGGGGGAACGACCCCCGCCTCTACTGGCTGCCCGGCTGGCTCAGTTTAACCCGCGGCTCCAGCCCGCCGTACCGTTACTTCAGGCCCGCAGGAATCCGCGCCGCTACTTTCTACCGCCCAAAGCTGCCCTCTCGCTGCCGAATTAGCCGCCACCTGCCCCCTGCCGTGCATTCCCAACAGGCCGGCCGCGCTTCTGCCGTCCCATATGGTCTCCGCCTCGATCCGTACTCGCGGCACGTCCGCACCACTACTTGACTGCTTTCAGAATTAGTTGCCCCCCGCTTCCGCCGCCGCTGCGGGTGAAATGGCACGGCGGCTGTGAACCGACTTCTTTCCGGTAGGATATAGCTTCCAAACGCCTGTGTGTCATCTAGTTTCTGATATCCCTCCATCTTCTCTGAGCGGCGAAAAGAGAAAATATTATTTGAAAAGTAACCCCCAAAACTGTTCATACATGTATCTCACAGTCAGATCACGCAGTCAGTGCCTCCGTGCGCAAATGTTCGCAGTTGCCTACTCTAACAACCCTACCACAACAAAGGTCAAAATTTAAAAATGATTGTGGTGTTGCTCACGCTGCTAAATACTGCACTTTCGGGCAACAACAAAGTTATTTTGTGGCAGGTGTCATTAGAGCATAGTCATTTCATGTAATAATGAATAAACTAGGCACTCATGTTTTCGTGTTTCCCACGCTGGTCTCGTTGTATCATGGCTCAATCGTCGAAAATCTAGGTGGTGGTGATTCCAAGCTCGGATCCAAAGAGGGCTAGGTTTTATTCTGCAATATTCAAAAGTTTTATAGATGTGTTTCACAAACCATTCTTTAAGATTAAACCTTTGAAAGTTAGCACAATGGTGATGTAAAAAAAGCAATCTGCACTCCGAATTCAAGTTACACTTCTTTTTTTATTGCTTTTTGTTGCAATGGCACGTAACACACAAAACATCACTTCACAATACAAAACATACTTGAAAACATCTTCCTCACTGTTAAAGTTCACATTTTATAAACTGGCTACAATATGCGTGTTTCCAACATGACGTCCAAGACTTGACTTTTTCAAGGTCCAACTCTCTAACTACCAATTAAAAACCGCTTACGCGCCCAAAAATTAGAGTTACAAGTACGTCAAAGATTATAGTGACAAAAGAAAGAATACACACGAGAATAATATCATTGCAATATATACATATCTATGAATCAAAGTACTTGTACATTAATGAAATCAAATCTGAATGTTGTCTCAGAAATATGTCAACTACTTACAGACACACAGTAGAATATTACTGGTATCGAGAGGTTCCGGTGAGGTGCCATAAAGGTTACGTAATTCAAGTACCATTACACTACGGAACTAAAATTTTAGCTAGGTGCGCACTTCTCTGTCCAAAGCAAATGGACAGCCATGAATGCCTTTCTACTGGGTTCCTAAAATAAATCGCACGGGAAGAGATTCGATACTGTATAGAGGATGTGTGAGGGCTTCTCAGTGAAATGTCTGCAGTGCAGTTGAAACAACTCGACAACACGTCAGTGGATCCAGAATGAGATTTTCACTCTCCAGCGGAGTGTGCACTGATATGAAACTTCCTGGCAGATTAAAACTGTGTGCCGGACCGAGACTCGAACTCGGGACCTTTGCCTAGGTCCCGAGTTCTAGTCTCGGTCCGGCACACAGTTTTAATCTGCCAGGAAGTTTCACATCAGTGGATATCATCTGGCCACCTGTCAACCCACCGTTTATTGACTATCTGGAACATTGTGGCACAAGTACAGCAATACTCGGACACTTTCAGAAAAACTGAAGCTCACTGTCGGATCAAAACTCCTGGCAGTGTTGATGCTCGACAACAGTCTGTTGCAGGCTAATGCCCACTAACATGTCGCTGACATTGTTTTAACTACACTGCAGACATTTTGCTGGGGAGCCCTTACACATTCTCCACACAGTCCCTCTCTCTCTCTCTCTCTCTCTCTCTCTCTCTCTCTCTCTCTCTCTCTCTCCCCCCCCCCCTCCCTCCCCCCCCTCCCTCACTCTTCCCCCCCCCCCCTTTAAGAAAGAAAATCATAGCCCTGAAGAGGTGCACATAGGGGTACAATGGTGGTTCCATAGGCAACCACAAACATTTTTCCGTGAAGGCAGTACCTGTCTTGTCTCGTAGTGGGGTAAATGTATTAACAGTTGTAGTGATTATTTTTGAAATAATACACAGTTCACTTACTTTTTCCCATCTCTCTTGTTGCTTCTATTTAACTGCCCCTCATACCTTAGGTTCAAAGATCTTGTCGACGATCAAGATATTAGAAATGGCGTACGACCTCAGATTGGGGCTGGATAGGAAGGGGAAACATCTGTGTCAATAAAATTTAAGTATCCTGGCATTTGCCTTCAACAGTTTATGGAAAACTGAATGTCAATAGCCGGACGGTGATTTGAACTGCTGCCTCCTTTGATGTGCGGAAGCATATATATTGCTTTCCCAGAAATCAGGACACCGGAAAAAAAACTGTACAGTTTCCCACAAAATCAAACTGAAAACTATTGACAACCTGTGTTGATTAATCACGAAATGTAATAAAGCTCCTACCTGACGATAGGTATGTGCTGTCTGCAGTGCATTTACCTTAGCAAGAATAGATTGGTGAGATTTGTGATTACAGACTGCATCTGTCATGGACTTTCAGGGAAGATGGAGAAGGATAAATGTATCAACTTGAGATGAGGAACATTGATGTGGAAGTTACAGAGTTGAAAGCTACAAGCAAAAATACCTCATCTACTACAAGCTGATTGGTTTCCGTATTTTGAAGGAGGTTGTATGGATCAAAACAAGAAAGAACTGAGTAAATATTGGCTCTAAAATGTGTACCATAAATACAGTGGGCTCTTGTTCAGTAGAAGTGATGGGTTTCACAGTAGCGAACGTGAACATGTGCTCATAACTCTTAAGGTATACATTTTAGGAGCCAATGTTTACTAGACATTTTTAATGTTTTGGTCAGTACTACCACTTCTGAAAGCTGCCTGCCCTACAGTCTTAGCAACAACACTACTGCTACATGTATTCCATCATCAGAATTATCAAAATGATCTTTGCTTACAACTTTAGGCTCGATCATTTCCGGACCGAGACCCCTTACCCTTCTCCATCATCCCTGAAAGTTTGTAAAATCACCCTGCACTATTTTGATGTGTGGCACGTTACACTGAAATAAACCCAAATACTTTCTGTAATCGCATTTTTAGAACTTTTTTGTTTACATTGGCAGGTAACATGAGGAAAAATGTCACATGCATCACTACTGCAACCTTTTAAAACTCAAAACCATTCGGAATTTTTCAGTTACCAGAAGATAATTGCAAACAGTAAAATAGATTTGACGTTTTGTAACAAATAACTTGGGGTACACTTGCTATAGGCAGTACCAATTACATTTTCTGGCTTTCCTCAAACTGACACTGGACTGATACATCTGCCTGTGTGGCATGTAAGTGCGGGAATTTGGTTTGGGTAGGACATACTTTGCTCTCCCCTTACAGAGTGGAGAAGGGATTGCAGCTGCCATTACCTGCCCTTCATTGGCTATGCCCTTGTTGAAGACACTGAAACCCAGATCAGGACCCCAGCTTTGGTGGGCAGTACTCTTACCATCATACCTAGACAGCTCTGTTGATGAAAGACCTCTTTGTAAAAGTGAAATATATGGGTTTCGGTACTTGAGTAATTAAAACTGATTGCAATGTTAGGAGTTTCATGCACGGTATACTCTGTTGCAGATTGAACGATAGATTCTGAGAATGAAGCCTAAACTATTGTTGGGTCATTCTGAACAACATCTTTCCTCTTGGAGTGGTAGTTCACTGATGTGTGCTAGAGGACTTTTACACAGTTTTCACAGATGAAAACTGTAAGGCAGTTAATGGGCTGTTCTTGGATATATCAGTCATTAGAGTATTTCCCAGTACCAGTGTGGATTTTCATTCAGATTTCAATTCGACACAACTACCGCAGTGTGAAGAATTCCTTATGGGCACTAGTTTTATATTTTAGGGGAACATGGGTCAAATTCTCATTCAGCCACATGCGTAATGGTAAGAGTTTCCTGTGTTCTTTTGCTAAATCATTTAGGTGAATATTGGAATGCATCCCCCAATAAAGTGATGGTCAGTTATATGCTCCATATATCACCAGTTACTGTTTAATGTGTCATTTCTTCTCTGATGACTTTAACAAATTTTTACATACTGTACCCTACCGTTCTTTTTTGTTGCTTTCCTAACTCACTGCACACGAATTCTGGGATAGTTACTTGAACTGTGAAGTAGCTGCCCCCTCTTCTCCCCAAGTGTTTAAAATGTTATACATTGTCATTCATGCACGGTGTTTTAAGACACCTCATTTGCATTCTGAAGTGGGCATATTAAAATGAAAGGTTGGCCATCTAGGACATAAAATTTATCCAAAAACTATTTATTACACTGCAACAATATCTAATGGGTGCACTTGTTAAAGAATGTCTCTCAAAAGTCTGTCTTGCTTTTTCATGAGGTGGACAGGCAAAACTGCCCGATAGATAGAAAAGATTACTGTAGTGAAATGAAAGGGGAAAACCTTGAATTTCTAACCAGAAAATCACACAATAATGACAAATGTACCTAGAAATGAGGCAAAAGGAAGGGGAAATGTTAAGAATAACACTGTGGTAGAATTTTTCTGATTATTAGAAGGCGAAGGAGTAAACCCGTGCTTTTAATGTCCATACAGGCATTCATGTCAATCTTTGAATTCTGAACCAATGGAGTAGAGAAGTTGTACAATGAGGCTATCAGTTACTTGAAGTACTGTTGTTGATAGGTAATACAGCCCAAATGATAAAGGTATAGTTGATTGTCATCGTATCCATTATTAACTTCAGAGAAGTTTCTATTAGTATTAATGAGGCTGCTGTGATTGAAATACTAAATAGCAACAAAAAGTGTTTTCCCTGGTCTGTCTTGGTTATGTTAAAACAAAAGGAAAATGATTTCTTTGGCAAAGTGACAGCAGCCAGTTGCTTCTCAACTCCTTGGTCACATGAGTCACCATTCTGTTGTTTAATGCATCATTACTGGTGGTAATGTGAACTAACATATCATCGTATTAGTTATTAAGCTTTCTTCTGTGTTCCTGTCACATTGACTTTAGGGGGTATTGCCTAATTTAATACTTATGCTGGATTCTCTACCTGCAGTGAAATTGGGATGGAGGTTCTATTTTATAGAGCATGTCACAACATGAGGCCTGATAAGTCTGTATTTCTGACACTCTGGCTGAGAATTCATCTCTGGTTAACTTGGTCAAGTCCATACAAAAACCGACGGCAGCATCTTGATAAAGTTCTTTATTTTTTATAAATGAATATGTACAGTAAATGTAAGCCAATCTGTAGGCTACTGAAGTGAGGGTTGTTGTACATCGTCAGAACATTACATTGTGTTTACCCTTAGTGAGTTACGGTCTCATTTAATTGACATGTAATACTCTAGCAGCTTCCTAAACACTATTAATTTGATGTAAACTAAGTGAAAACTAAAGAAATAAAATGTAATAGTAGTAGACTGCTGAAGCGGCACTTAAATCACCAAAACTCACCATCTGAGACATACTGACTGTCCATTACCCTAACAGATATAGGCTTTAGATGGTGTATATTCTGTTACTTTAAAGCAAACTTAAGTGTTAGATGATTCAGTCTGTCAGTGAACATACCTCCCACTCCCTCCCAAGAATTAGTTGTTAAAGGAAGTGTGGGAGGTAAGATTGTATGTGTGCTCCACCTATTGACCATGATGTAGCACATTGGCCTGCAGGTGGTGACCCCTGGCTGACACACATCCTGTGGCTTCCAGGCCACTCTAGAGGCTTTCTCCAGCTGCTGGCATTGGCTGCCCTTCCCCTGACAGTGGCCCCTCCCCTCCCTCCAGCAGGCCAGCAGGTTGTTGTTGTCTCTCTCTGTCTGGCAGTCCAGCCAGCCGGCCAGGAGTCAGTGGACCGCGTCCTGCCGGGCCAGTCGCTCTGCTGCAGTGGGAGGGGAGGGAGGCAAAAAGACAACATGTAGTAGCCAGATCTGTGTGGTGGGCTGTTGCTGCTGCAGTGACACTTCAGTTGCAGTTTTTGTGCCAGTGGAGTTGTAACGGTGTACAGAGCATCTTCTGGAAATTGATTTTTGTAGTGGCAGTTCTGTTTGACAGGTGCTGTTAGTGTACAACACAGTGTTTTTGAAGAAGACATCATATTATGAGAGACAAGTATCGCTTGTTCAGTGGAAAAGGAAAGGACATTTGGCATCCCATTTAAAGTGAAATTTACAGTCAACAGTTGAAATTGAATTCTGTCAGTGCTGGAAAAGGGCTTGTGCAAGAGAGAGAAAATATTTCCTCACATTAATATTAAAATAAACTTTCTTACAATTTGCTTAGGGACAGTAGATGCTGTATTATTTCCATCAAGTTTTCTATACCTCATTGCAGTTTAGCTTTCTTAGAAACATTGGGTGATGTGATGATAGAATGAACAACTAAAGTTTGTTTTGTCTATAAGCATACTTCTCACTTGTCAGTTCCCCACTGTCAGCACCTTGTATTATTGTAAACAGCTGCAAATGACAACTGCCTGATATTACTCAGGCCAGTATTTGCCATGCCAGCAGCTGCTTTGCTTCATCCTAAACAATCTGCAAAGAGGACATTAGAAAATGGTTGTGCACCACGACCTCTTAATATTGTGAAGAAAGCCCATGAGGATTTGTCACACAGCCAAAAGGGGGGAACAGTGTTAAAGAGCAAATTGAATAATGGCCGGCTTAATGGGTGCCTTCCTGCAAAAACCCCTCTTGCGAGGAGTGCCAGTAATGGCACTGCTAGGACAGATAAGAACGTACGGATCCCCAGAATTGTTGCTGCTGAACCCAAGAAGGTACAACAGTCGTTATCATTGCCAGCAGGTAACTTAATGTCAAAGGTTGTTGACACTGTTATCAGCACAAACACGGTGGAACCTTGCTCAGTGGTCTCTGGCACTGAGGATAAAATTACTCACAACAAAGTAGGTGTGTTAGTTAAATGTGAGCCTCTAAATGGGACATTGGATGATGCAGGTGATACTTTTGTTAGCAAGACTCTGAAATATCCGCTTAAGAGAGAAAGAAGTAGTTCCCATAACAGCAGCTCTTTGCCGAAATCTCAAGGTAAACAATCAAGTGGTACAAGAAAGGGTCCTTCAGTTTCAGGTTGCTGGCAGACTACCAGTAAAAGCAGAGATGATGGGCACATTCCAACAAAACCAGAACTGAAGTCTGTTATCAAAATAACTTCAGAGACTCAGGAGAGGACTAGTAAGTCAGATTTGCAATCACCGCTCATCTCTCCACCACGAATGAGCAATTCCTGTGACAATTTGTCAACAGTGATTGCTGTTAACTATGTGCCAAACTCCAGTAGTAGTGGTACTGAAAAGACTGCACTGGCACCTCCTGGGGATTCCAGTAGTGCTCCTGGTGCTGTGACATTTTCACCAACAGTTATTCCCATCAATTATAATGTAGCATCAAGTCAAGAGCATCAGCAACCTCCAGTGCCCCCACGAAAGATGTGTTTTAATGGGAAAAGTTCAGTCTGGGGCAAGTTACGTGCAAGATCGTATAGCCAGCCATCACTAACAAATGAAGCTCTGAATATAAATGTAAGGCATGAAGAAAGTGCACCACCATTGCCACCACGGCCGTCATTATCTGCAATGCAGAACAAATCACTTAGTCGTGCTGTTAGTGCTGTCAACATAAATGACCTTTCTTTTAGTCACATGCGGTACGGCAATCATTTACCTAGTAGAATACCGAGAAGACTTCCTTCACCGAGCCCTCCAGTCTTCAGTGACCATTCCGTGGCTGTTAGCAATGGTGATGTTCAAACAAAGAATAATAACCAAAAAGACATAGTGATGTGTGGTAAAAGTGACCTTCAGTGTGTGCTACAGAAATATGAAGAATTGGAAAAGGAGTGTGAAGATTTAGTGTCTCATTCAGGGAAAAGACTGGCAGATAAACATGCAGTTTATTCTTCAAAACCAAATCATAACAGATCTGCCAGTGAGGCAAGTAAAAGAACAACCTCTGAAACAGTTCTAAGCAGTAAGAGCTCTCCTAGAAATGTATGCTTGCTGTCACAGCCTGACAAGAAAATTGTGAGATCAAAATCTGTTGACAGATGTAAGACTACTGTGTTCTCAGAAACAAATAGATCCAGAAGTGATGGTTCCCGTCAACACTCTCCAGAGAAAAGTCACATGCAAGACAGAAACCATAAGCCTACAAATGTCAGATCGAATTCACCTCTGGCAAAAGCTGGTGGTGGTGTCCCAATAAAATCAACATTGAAACGTGATTTCTTTTCAACTGAATCTCTGAATAATAAAACGGATAAAACTCAAGCTATACATCCGAAAAGTGATGTGGTTTTGACACAAAAAAATGTAACGGACGATTGTAAAAATGTAAATGTCAAACAGCTGGTTCTCAAAAATGAAAAACTTGGTAACAAAATGACAATTTCAACAAGTCTCAATGCAAATGAAGACACAGGAGATTCAAAAAGCAACAGTACTGATGATAAAGCAAATGTTGGAAATGTGTTTCGGCATTTACGAAGCTTGTCTAGTGACTCTCAAAAATCACTGTATGGGTTAATACATCTATATCATAGTGGTGGCTATTGGACTGGTTTTCCAAAGTTATCAAAAGAGGAAGTGGATCCACTTTTTAAAAATATGGAGAAAAGTAGTAAAGTTATTGAGGATGTAAAACAAAGAAAAGTGGAAAAAATAAAAAACCAGAAGACTGACTATAGCAACATACTATCACCTGGTGGAGGCATTGGAGTGGTTCGTGCATATACAGGACGCCAGATTTCAGATTCACGCTACAGGACTGAGCTGGAGGTAATTTTTTCATGGTTTTCACTAAGTACTAATTGCATGACCTAGCTTTGTTTCCCTTGTCACTCTAAATTCTTCAGATGGCACCAGTCCTGCTGGCAATATGCCTAATGACTGCATTGATCATCATTTGTGGGTTGTGGAATTTCAAGTGACTTCATTTCTTGTCTCTCAGTATCACGCTAGGCATGACCACTCGGTGGTTTCCACTACGGGTATGCTATTCCTACAATTTTGTTTATTAAACACAATATGAACAATTTTTGAGTTGATCAATCCACTTAATAATTAAGAGATGACAGAAAAGGTTAATTGTCTTCTACAGTTGAGATTTCAGTAACTTGTATGAAGTTATCATAGTGAAGTGTGATGCTCCAAGTAGAAAATTACATAGTGGTTGTGCTTGTTGAAAATAGTGTATCTTGACAAGTAAACTCTTTAAACCATGTAATTTTTTAAAATTATATTTCCTGTAATACTAAAGTAATACTTTCTGTGTAAACCTTGTCTCATCCTTTATTTAAGATTCAACTGCTTACCAATTTGACATATAAACTTGATTCATTCCAACTAGCTGTGTAATGTGGCTAATCTCACTGATATACTCTCTTCTTGCAGATATTCTTCCGTTCTGGTGTTCTTGCACAATTGGAGGCTCAGCGAGACGAACGGCTAACTGACCATGTTGTGAGGCTACAAGCACAGTGCCGAGGATATTTAGCTCGGCGCAAGCTTCATAAGCTCAAGGTTTGCTGTTTCTGTAATTGCCTTTGATCCGCCAGTCCTACAATTTCATGAGTACCTTAACACAACAGTTTTAAAATGTTGCCTGTTTTAACGGTGCTCGTACATATGAATAAATCCTATCATTTAAAATTTTTTCCTCAGTTGAACACAGTAAACCCTGTTAAATATGGAATGAAACAATAACATGGAAATTGATAGTCCTTGAAAAATAACAAAAACATATTCTATGTTTGGAAAAAAAATGACTCTAGACTTAGGAACTGGCAGATGCTTCAAAATAGATGTAAACTATCCCAAGAAAGTTCATTTACGAAGTTTCAAAAATCACCTTTAAACAATGAATCTAGGAATACACCACAATGTCCTACATATTGCTTCTGCAGGGATTGTGAGGATAAGATTAGATTAATTACAGCACACGCAGAGGCATTTAAACAATCATTGTTCCTGTGATTCATATGTGAATGGAGTGAGAAGAACCCATACTAACTAGAACACTGGAGAATACCCACTAATATGCATTACACAGTGATTTTCAGGGTATGGATGTAGATCTAGATGTACCTTGAAATACATTTACTTCCCATATCTGAATATGCATATGTTTGTCCTTATGACAACGTAAACATTGACCACTAAGCCATTAGTATGAAAATTAGCAATACTGATATAAGGAATGTATGTTTTTTATTCTGTTTTCACACTTTATCACTTCAGCATTCATTGCAGTGACAACATACATCCATTTTTTGAATTATTCATTCCTGTTTTCTATTTTCTATTCAGACGTGTAATGTGTTAAAATACTGATGCTATAAAATTATCATTTCATTATGAAAAGAGTAACTGCTCTCTTCCTGTTGTATCATCAATGTCCAAACACATTCTGTAAGAAAGATTAACATTAAAATCTAATGTTGCATAGAGCAAATGCTTTAGCAGATTGTTGGATTTGTTGTATATTCATTCATAATTAGTACAATGTAAGTCAGAATGATCTAATAATTATGACATTGTTCACACAAATGGAATAGTAAGCCAGCTGACAACGTAAATAAACCAGATTTATAAAATATAGGTTGCTGGTATTTACAGCACCCCCCCCCCCCCCTCCCACTTTCCCTTGAGGAGACAAATCGAAAGAGGGAGGGCCATAAGTAAAAGATTTAATTGCCAAAAGTGATGAACAAGAGTGTCCATTAAAAGGATATCTAGGAGTACCCCACAGTAGGTTTCACTATTACCCATTTTGTCCTCCTCCTTAGTCAGTTTCCCTGTAAATGATGATTCGTGTTGCGTGGAAGAAACCTCATAATTAATCTGGATGGTTAACTTTGGAAAAAATGCTATATTATAGGTATAGCTAAATGCTTTGAGCTAATGTTGTGCATAAATTGCAGATCCAGGACCTGGCAGTGCGCTGCATACAGCGCAATGTTCGCAAGTTTCTGTTGATCCGTGATTGGCCATGGTGGCGACTTCTGGTCCGAGTCACTCCCCTTCTCAATGTACACCGCACTGAAGAAGAACTGAGAGCCAAGACGGTTAGTTGTCACCATAGCTGTTTCCATTGCATGCAGTATTTTATATTGTAAGATGTGAGTGGTTGGAGGTTGTTGTTTGTTGTACTGTTCTTAGACCTTCCTCTCAAATACTGCCACACCCTATCCTCCCCGCCCAAAATAAATAAATAAATAAGGAAATAAATAAATCTGAATGAAATTTGTGGAAAGTAGACTTACTTCTGTAGAAAACTGATCATGTAACATTCCCTTAGATTTTCTTAACACACTGATGACAAATAGTTTTGTTGTGGTATTAGTGGCCTTTTTAATTTATTTGAAGGAACAAAACGTCATCGTTAAACCTCACTTGTGGTGATATGTCAGCTTCCCAAACTCTTGAAGTTAGCTCTTTAGTATAGATATGAGGAATGCAATATCCTCTGCAAGTTTCACTGTATTGTACCTTTGGATTTTGTATTTTCTTACTGAGCTCTACCTGTAAGCTTGATAGTATTTACAAACTGGCTATTTTTTTTACCCAAACAGTTCAACATGTATCACAAGAGCAACTTTAAAGGTCAACTGAAAAATTGTTTAATTTGGTTTAGTGTTTGGATATTTAGGATTATTTGAACTAAACTACCATTTGTGTACACAGCATAGATAATCATAACTAGGTACCATTTATTCATGTTTTGAGAGTGTATCATGGAATGGTAGGGTTCATGGTAGAGGCTCCTGTAGAGAAACAAGTGAGAACGTGATCCATAAACATTAAGTGCTAAGCAAATTGCTGTAATTGTCGTCAAAAGGACACCTTTTGTGATTTAATATGGACAATGTATTTTAAAGTAGGATGATAAGGTGTGTAAATCAAGATTCTGAATTCATAGTAAAGATATCAATTGAGATTTTGTATTGTGAAGAAGTTATGAGATAATGACTGAGTCAATGTAGATGACTTGAGATAAGATCCTTTATTGCCAGTTTCACAGATTTTTTTGTTTTATTTTTAATTTGCTAGCTAGGTGACATGCAGGAGAGGCAAGGTGCTTCAAATAGCTGACACTTTTGCTGGCAAGTTTGGAACTGCTACACATAATGTGGGTGATCCATTTGTGTGCCATCACATCAAAATGTGAAGATTTGTGTCATATCAGATCTGTGCTTCTGTCACACTCCGAAAAAGACAGAACCCCGCCCCCCCCCCCCCCCCCTTTTTCCATATCATTAGCATTTGAAGTAACCAAATACATCTTATATGGAGGAATGCTAGCATTAAAGACAGGAAGGAAGCATTAACTACTGGGGGAACTGAATGTCTGTAACAAAGAAACAAAGAATATATTTAGGAAGAAAGGAAATTAATGGCTAATCATTATAAGTGCTGATTTTCCTTAAATTTTGCTTTGCTTCTACTGCAGCTAATAAACTTAGAGTTCTTCACAACATCTCATTGCCTTTAAAACTGCTAGATATGGACTAGATACCAAGTGTCATGTAAAATATTCATATGGTTTTAGGGAAACATCTGTTATATGTTAAAAGTAAGAAGTAAAAGAATGATGAAAGATTTACATATAAACCACATGGCTGTATCCATTAAATGACATATGTGGTTATACAAAACAGTGCTGAAAAAATTTAACCTTTTAATATTCAGATACTATGTTCTGGAAATAATATAGTATCAGCTCTTTCGGGCTTCTTATCAGTAAATTACTTTAATTCTGTTTCAAACAATGGAAAGTCCTGGATTGAATAACTATAATACGGAAAGGATAGGTTGCTACTTATCACATACAGACAACACTGAGTGACAAACAGGCACAATGGAAAAAAAAAAACCATTTAAAATATTAAACTTTTGAACAAGAAAGTGCAATATTTCAACAGTCTTTTTCATTGTTCTTTTCTGTGACTCGGCACTTCCTCCAATGTGATGAGTTAATTTTGTTACACTTGGAAGTCTCCAGTTGAGGCCTCTAACAGGTACTTATTCAGTGGTTATCGACTAAAGGTTAGTATATTACAATCCTGATAGTGGAAGAAAGCATTATTTGGCTGGAAATGGAAGGAGAGGTCAAAGCATGTAGTTCTTTACCACCAGAATATGCACCAATGATCTGGATTAAATTCCAAATCTCTCCACAGTGCCTCATGGGGTGGAGGCATGTGACACTGTTGAAGATGGTTTGTCTGCTGCACAGAGTTTTTAGCTCTGTGGACTCCTTTGTGACATTTAAGAAGAGTTGCCTGTGCACTGGCACTGGGTTCTACACTCTCCACAGTGATCTCTAGAGAAAGCACATCTTGATTTACATAAAATGAAGATGATACTTTCAAACATTATATACTTTCTCACATAACTGATGATACTGCATTTTCTCTTTTTCTCACAATACAGTGACTAACAAGTTCTATTCTGGGTAAGTACGTCTCTCTGAGGGGATTTTTTGGTGATTCAGTTTTCTGAGAGTTAGTTTCTCCATTTTTAAAATTTCAGTAGCTTAGTTAATAAAAACATTTATTGTTCTCAATGCTTGATTTCAGACTATAAGGTATGGGACAAGAATGGGTATTTTAGTGTGATTGGTTGTCCTCTGTTGCATAGACTTAGTAATGAGTACACATTTTGTTTTGTCAGGCATTAAGAATCCAAGGCCAACAAACACTTCCTGCTTTTACACATGATATTTAATAGTTGAAAAATTCTTCAAACTGAAACCTATATTTTTTAATCCACATTCATCTTACATTCAGGAACGTTTACTAAAAATGACAACTCTTTTTAGGAGGAACTGGAAGCCCTCAGAGCAAAAGTAGAGAAGTTGGAGCAGGAACGCACTCACTTGAAACACGATACAGATCGTCTGGAAGCAAAGGTAAGTGTAAACTGTAACCATGTGAATATTTGTGTAGACACTTTGAAATGATAATTCATACAGCCATTGTTTCTAATGCGTATAAATGCAGTCATTATAGTTATTACAGTTAGCGTATTGTGCATTATGTGCAACTACATATGCGGAGAAAAAGCTTTGTCAACTCATGTATTTTCACATTAATTTTTACTTCATATAATGGTTTTAAACCTGTGTGTGTGTGTGTGTGTGTGTGTGTGTGTGTGTGTGTGTGTTTGTGTGTGTGTGTGTGTGTGTGTGTGTGTGTGTGTGTGTGTGTTTTGGAAAATTATTGTTGTGATGGTTTTCTATCTGTCAAAGTATGCAAAAGAAGAAAAAGATTCAGTTTCCAAATGAGTGGAAAAAAAAATCTTTATTTTAATGGCAATTCTGCATGATATTTGGCTGTTAACATCAAAAGACTCAAACTATTAATCTACATAGTGTTTATTGAATGTATTTTCTCCTTATTCAAAAAGTGCAATGTTTGATACAGTCTATGTGTATTGCAGTTCTGCACAAAACCTTTCCTGCTGCACATGATGAGCTCTGACACAAGTACTCAGAGTAATTTTTTTCTTCTGTTTAAGTAATTTTCTCAGTAGTATATGGAACTCCAGTCACTTCCAGTCAGCAAAAGTAAGCAAGCACTTAGAACTGATTTAGTAGCCATTTCAATGTCCGGTCTTGTCGAAGAAAGACTGAGTTTCTGGCATGATGCCAGGGGCATCTGCCACAGTTGTCTCTTGCCTTGAGGGAAAGCTAAATATACTCACTCGTATGCTAGCTGTGTCCTGAAATACAGCAGCAATCAGACAGCAGTGATACATTATGTTGTCTTGGAGGGTTTTGTTATAAACTGAATGCTTATGCACAGAGTATATCATCTGCTGACTTTGACATTTCATACAACAACCAGGATAATAAAATAGTTGCAAAGACATAGAAAATAAAGACAGTGTCAACTTGAGAAACTGTTTCTCTTTGTGTTATCCCCTCACTTGATAGTTTCGTTTACAGGAAAGACTTGTTAGATAAATGCCATGCTAACCTGTTTGTACATTTTAAAAATTGTGCTTTTGTACACATTTGCACTGATTTGAGTTACTCCCATACAAATGGTTAGACACCACTAATTTTACCTCTTTATTTGACAGTTTTAAATCCGTGAGATGCCTGTGTTGTGTCTACATTAGACAGCTGTAGTTGATGGTGTTAGTTGTGATGTCACATAACAAATATTGATGCGTGCTTTTAGCATGTGTTCTTTGAGGCAAGAACAGGTGCATTTGAAATACATGAGTGTGCTCAGTTAAATTTTGTTAATTAATAGAAACTGCAACTGACTAAGAGTGGATCATTTACTTTACTGCTAGAGTATTGAATTTTTCACACATTTTATGCACTTACTGCCATCTCTCTCTCTCTCTCTCTCTCTCTCTCTCTCTCTCCTCTCTCTCTCTCTCTCTCTCTCTCTCTCCCCCTCTCTCTCATACTTTTTCTCTGATTTGTTTTTCACCTATGTGTTGCAGTTTATCTAAAACTGATTCTTCCCACATAATCTAACTAATAATTTATTCCTTAACAAACAAATACAGTATGTTCTAGAGTTTCAAAACTTTTCTCTGAAATAAAATAAGTTTACTCAGTTTTGCAGGAGATTTGATTTGCCTGTTTTATACCAGTAAGGAGACAGCTCTGAGAGAAAATGGAAGATTTGCTGATTAAGCTGTGTTTCCATTTTCCTGCATCTTGAGGAGATTCGCTTTTCAAAATTGCTCTCCAAAACACACTTGGTTTTTCCTGCTCTGACTCACAGAGAGGGAACTGCTAGCCTGGTGGATGTTTGTGTGCCGGAGTGCATCTGAGCTTGGCAACTTGCCCACAGGCATAGGAGCCTGGGCTGGGAGTGTTCAGTCTGTGCCGGGCTGCTGCCTGGGCACCATGTAGCCCCAAATAACGAGTGGCAGTTTCTCAGAACTGTAGTGTTTTAACAACAATAGACAGTGCATTTCAACTAAATGCAACCAGTCCCTCTGACGACATTAATTTACCTCTGTTTGGTGATATAAACAGTTAAACATAACTACCAGAAATTAAAAATGTGTGCATAAATCACGTTAACAATAATTATGCTTCCTGGAAGTTCACGGTTTGGTCCTGGAATAGTGGATAACCAGAGATACTCTCCTGCATCTTCACTTCTGTCTCCTCACAAGAGAATTATCCAGCCTGTAAGAAGAGCAGTTACTACTGGAGGACTACCAGAAAAAGCTTCAACTGGGTACTCAACAACATATCTTCAGAATGGAATGCCACCTGGGAGGCCACCTTTGCCGAAACGAGGTTCTCTCACTTCTGGGTCTAGAGAATTGTTCTCTCCGATTAGAGAACGAGAAAGAACTTTTAGTCCAAGCAGGGATGTTCGATCACCTTCTACTGGTATTTTCAGTCCAACCAGGAAAGGCTCTCTATCTAATGACCTACCAAATTATGCGAGGGACAGGATGTCTCCAAGTAGGACACCATTCAGTCCATCAAGAGGAATATCACCTGGTGGTGCACCTTTCAGCCCATCCCATGATGGAAGAGGAACATCAGTTGCTTCGGATTTTACTCTTCCTAGTTCAAGGTCAGAATCTCCTTACCTCCAGTCTGTTTCATCAGTCAGTTCCTTTTCGAGGAGGTCCTACAGCCGAGATTCAAGTGTGCCTCGGAGAGTGTTTCCACAGACTAGTGCCAATGTAGATTTGAGCTCACTTCAGGGGAAAGAAAAGTCCCCTGTTGTGTTTGGGGCTGGATTGAGTTTTCTAATTGGTGGCAAAAAGCAAACAGTACACCAGCAATTTAAGCCCGTTGCTGCTCACCTCGATGCCTCGACAGCGTCATCTGCTCTGTCTAACAAGATCTCAGAGTTTCTGCGTAGGAGTGACCATGTTATGGATGAGTGGCGCAGGCTCGGGAGGAAGGACCCTGACGATATTTCACAAGCGTCTCTTCCTGAAGACAAGCGTAGGATCAAATATGGTGGAAGAAATAAGAGTGCTACGAACATTCTCATAAAGGGATTTCAGCTCTTCAGCAGGTCAAGAACATCTCGATCCCCCAGCATGGCCAAGATAACGGAAGGAGACACGGATCGTGGTGGCTTGCCAAATGATGATGAGACTTTGGATGAAGCTGATGAGGTGCAGGAAATTGTATTTTTAATGACCTACTTGTGCATTGCTATTGACACCTTCATAGTGCTACAGAGGTTTCCAATATTACAGTTGCCCATTATACAAATTATATTTTTTTTCATGCCCACATTTGGATAGTTAATACTTGATTTTCTTCTTCACAGTGTTGTATGTTTATTGAAGTAACTTAATAATCTGCAGTTATTAGAGAGGGTTTCATATTACAGGTAATACTTTTAAGAGCTTTGTAAAATAAGCTGCTAGATATGCCAAGGATAAAACTGAAACTTTGTAAAAATAATTTGCTGTTGCTAGTGTTTATTGAGTTGAATAGTATTTGCTATGTCTGACACAATTTGTATTAATACATAATCATTGAATTAGTGGACTGTATTTTTTTAAATATTATGGATGATCAATGCTAGATTCATTAGCAAAGTTTCATTATTATATAAACAAAGTATCTTCGTTTCTGGTCATCTTTAAGTCTAACAAAGAAGATTGGTTTAAAGAGAGCATTTAGAGAAAATCATCAGGGTTGTCAATGTCAGTTTATAAATAGCTCACTAATTCTTCTCCACTGATCTACCAAGCTGACAATACCCGAAGACATTCTTGTTTTAGCTGAAAGTAAATATCTTCTATTATCTTCACAGTTACTTACTTTTAAAATGCAAAACAGAGTAATAAAATTACTATCCCAGTTTTCTGTGAAAGCTATCAGTTTTTCAAGAGATCTAGTTGCTTCAAAATGTAAATGTGTGACTCGGTACTCGTACATTGGAAGGTAACAAATTTTTCAGTAATATCTAATGTTTTGCTGCTGTTACCTTTACATGTGTAGGGAATTTGGAAAGGAGGATGAGAAAGCATCAAAATGGCCCCAGAAAATGTTCAGACGAGGTACATAAGATATTAATATTATTTCATAAATTTTGGAAAATAATTGAAATTTGATAGGAAAGAAGGGTCTTGGTTTGGAAATAAAAGTTACATGCATAATATTTTGTTCGTTACAAATCACGCTGTGCAATAGTAAATGAGTGTAAGTTTAAATTGTTTGCAATTAGATATTGAAAGAGGGATAGAATTACTGATTTCATAAATGTTCATGGTGGAGGGGAGGGGGGCACATAAAATTATTAAAGTGCAACATTGTAATTGTTGTTGGTTATGAAAGAAGTAAAATGGCCTATTAATTATTTTAAAGTTATTGGCTAAGTTCGTATTTGAGGAAATTTTGTATAATTGTGTAGTGTCACTTGGTTGGCTGGTCAGCTTGTTTTATTTATTAACATTTCTGAGTGAACTTTCTAATTAATCAGACTAACACCTCATCATTGAATTGAAAAAGAGACCTCCTATCAACATTTTATGCTTATAAAAAGATTATGCCATTCATATATAACAAAACTAGATAGGGTATCCTGCCCTCAAGCTGTTATAAAGCCAAATAACATGTGAAAGTTATGGCTTATGACATGGAAATCATTTATGCATTAACATTGTATCAGACAGAATGTTTACAACTTTTATCTATGACACCATCGTACATTTATTCACAATATTCAATAAATTTTCTTTGTACTGTAGTTGTAGGTGTTGACCTGCATATTTAGATGCCATCCTGATGAGAAATCATACATTAAGGTAAAAACTGCAGAGAGGAGCCTTTCTGCATACTTTTTATGTGGTAATCTTATAAAATCTTGCATTACAGCTGAGTGAAATGACAGCAGACCTGGCTGAAGAGCACTCAACAGCAACACTTGCTACAGAGCGTTTGGAAGCAGAAACTGCTGAACGTCTGCGACTTGAGAAAGAACTTTCAGAAGTCCAGGTACAATACTAAAATAAAATTGTGCCACATTCTCTTCGTTTTTTCTTTCTTTGTAAGATACATTAAGAAAATTTTCATCTCATCTTATTACATATTTTTCTCTCATCTTATTACATATTTTTGATTCAAGAAATTGATGGAAGCAGCAAAATTATGTATCATTCATTATGTGTTGCATCAGTTTGTTCCATTAGTGATAGTACAGTAACGAGTCTGCACTGGTTCCTCTGCTCTAAAATTGAACATATGTTCTTAATAATGTCTATGTGTGAATAATTATTTTGAAATTTATGCCCATGTCATTAACTCAGTGACATTGTATTTAAATACCCTACTGGTTGCTGTAAAATCAGATTTATTCATATCAGCTCATATGATTGTTTTTTTATATCAGCTAGTACAACTGTTTGATATGGTAGACCTCTAAAGAGTCTTCTAAATGTAGAGCAACTCCATTCATTTTACACTGCCATGCCTTTACTTTTCCTCTGCGACTTAAGTTCATTCGATGCCATGAAACCATATCTTAACAGCATTAGTTGTGCAAAGTGGAGAATTGTCATCTTGGAAAATGGTGTGCTTTTTAGAAAATAAAAACTGTGTTATATGAAGTACTTGGTCACATAAAATGTACAACTGGGTCACTATTTGTCCTTATAAAGTAACAAGAAGACTAATGGACTGCTGTGAAAACTAAAGGCTACAAAATCATATGACATGTTCTATATTTTTTAGTGTCAAGCAGACACTATAGTGTATGTTTCTAAAAGTGTCTGCCATCATAAACACAAGAAAAAGATGGAAGGTAACTGGTTGACCATTTAATCTATTTCAGTCTTTGTTGCAATTCATTGTATACACATGGCACCCATTCTATCATGCTAAAAGATTATTGAAAATGATGAATGGTCTGAAGATTGTGATTTGGCCATGCTGCTGTCTGTTCAGTTTGCAGTGAACATTTCTATCAGAAACACCGAATTCTAGAGGCTGATAAAGTCTTGGCATAATGTATGGTACACTTGACTCACATTTGCTTATGACAGTTTTTTCTGTACCCAAGTACTGATTTTCGCATGCCATTACTGCCCAATGATGCTATCTGATCACAAGTCACTTCTTTGGTCATCACATTTGCCATATATTGAGAGGAGCAGTCTTAACAGTCTTCAGGTCACTGCACTAGCTAACCATACAACTTAATGTGGCTGTAAACATTTGAAAAATGTTATTGTTGTTTACAGTATTTTACCAATTGTCTTAAAGTTCTTGGATCCTAATTTACATCAGTGATTCAAATTAGTTTTGTTTGTTTCACTGGAAAGGCAACAAAGGGAAACCTATATGGAACACAATATATATGGAACAGACTGTCACAGAGGCAGATAATAGGGGTGGTTTACAGTTGTTGCGTCAGAATATGCTCTATTAGTATGCAGATGGAATAGAGATGTGCAACGAGAGAGAGAGAGAGAGAGAGAGAGAGAGAGAGAGAGAGAGAGAGAGAGAGAGAGAGAGAGAAAGAGAGAGAGAGTGTGTGTGAGAGTGAGATTACCATTAATGTAACTAAACAGTAACAACAATAGAGACAAAGCATACCAGAAATAATTTAAAGGATTGAAGAATATCTTAAAATAAAAATAAGTTGCAAACTTTCAAATTATAAGAAGCCACTTTTTACAAAGTGGTAGAAACTGTTAGAAATTAGAGGGGAACATTATATTGCACATGTGACCGAGGACAAAATTATTTGTTTCTAAATTTCCTTTTAGATGAGTGTTTCATGTGTGTCTGTAATTTCTTACATGCAGAGAACTTTCTGACATATCTATATGCTAGTATGAGCTTCTGAGTTTACATTGTATTATACTCACTGTTCCGATATTCTGATACATTTCACTCACAACACTTTCCTCTAAATTGAATGATAATTGAATGTTACATGAGGAGGGAGAAGTAGTTGTTCAATGGCTAAGTGAGGGAGTTAGTTAGTTGTTCCATAGATCATATCCACAATAAACATTATGTTTCTTCTTTCCCACCTTTTCTCCTTCTTCTTTCCCACCTTTTCTCCTTCTTCTTTCCCACCTTTTCTCCTTCTTCTTTACCACCTTTTCTCCTTCTTCTTTCCCACCTTTTCTCCTTCTTCTTTCCCACCTTTTCTTGCAAGTGTTTGACTAGTTGTGACTCTTCAGGTTTTCCCGGCAGATATGTTGTAAATAGTGTTCATGGGTGTGCCGCCGGATGACGTGCAAATCCCACAATGTTTCCTCAGAGCAACTGTCCGACATCGTCAGGTGGTTGAACCTCGCTGGTGGCACACCCGTGAAGACTGTTTGACTAGTTGTTAGTAGGAGGTATACCATATCATTAATGTTCATTTTAATGTTGAACAAGAGTAGTTGTTCTATTGGTACATCAATATACTAATTCGCTTATGCACTTGTTCCATATGAATTACTATTTCAGTATCAGAAGCAGAATCTGCAACAGACTTCAGAGCGACTGGAAATGGAATTGTTGTGTATGCGATCTGCAGCTGAGGTGAACGGCTTGGGATCAGATGATGAGGGTGATGGGGAGGACTCATCGGGAAGTGTGTACAAGCAGCGCTATGAGCGGGCTGTGCGTGAACTGGAGTTTACACGCCGTCGCCTGCAACAGCAACATGAAGATGACCTTGAGCAGCTTGTTGCACTTAAGAAACAATTGGAGAAAAAGGTGATCAGTTAGGCTGCAGAAATAGTTTCATGTGGCTAAATTACATGGCAGAGAACTGTATATTTTCTAGTGTAGGCTTTTAAAAACCTTCAGATAAACTAACGAGTATTGTTGTTGTTGTTGTTGTGGTCTTCAGTCCTGAGACTGGTTTGATGCAGCTCTCCATGCTACTCTATCCTGTGCAAGCTTCTTCATCTCCCAGTACCTACTGCAATCTACATCCTTCTGAATCTGCTTAGTGTATTCATCTCTTGGTCTCCCTCTACGATTTTTACCCTCCACGCTGCCCTCCAATACTAAATTGGTGATCCCTTGATGCCTCAGAACATGTCCTACCAACCGATCCCGTCTTCTGGTCAAGTTGTGCCACAAACTTCTCTTCTCCCCAATCCTATTCAATACTTCCTCATTAGTTATGTGATCTACCCATCTAATCTTCAACATTCTTCTGTAGCACCAAATTTCGAATGCTTCTATTCTCTTCTTGTCCAAACTATTTATTGTCCATGTTTCACTTCCATACATGGCTACACTCCATACAAATGCTTTCAGAAATGACTTCCTGACACTTAAATCTATACTCGATGTTAACAAATTTTTCTTCTTCAGAAAAGCTTTCCTTGCCATTGCCAGTCTACATTTTATATCCTCTCTACTTCGACCATCATCAGTTATTTTGCTCCCCAAATAGCAAAACTCCTTTACTACTTTAAGTGTCTTATTTCCTAATCTAATTCCCTCAGCATCACCCGACTTAATTCGACTACATTCCATTATCTTCGTTTTGCTTTTGTTGATGTTCATCTTATATCCTCCTTTCAAGACACTGTCCATTCCATTCAACTGCTCTTCCAAGTCCTTTGCTGTCTCTGACAGAATTACAATGTCATCGGCGAACCTCAAAGTTTTTATTTCTTCTCCATGAATTTTAATACCTACTCTGAATTTTTCTTTTGTTTCCTTTACTGCTTGCTCAATATACAGATTGAACAACATCGGGGAGAGGCTACAACCCTGTCTTACTCCCTTCCCAACCACTGCTTCCCTTTCATGTCCCTCGACTCTGTTTCTGTACAAATTGTAAATAGCCTTTCGCTCCCTGTATTTTACCCCTGCCACCTTTAGAATTTGAAAGAGAGTATTCCAGTCAACATTGTCAAAAGCTTTCTCTAAGTCTACAAATGCTATAAACGTAGGTTTGCCTTTCCTTAATCTTTCTTCTAAGATAAGTCGTAAGGTCAGAATTGCCTCACGTGTTCCAGTGTTTCTACGGAATCCAAACTGATCTTCCCCGAGGTTGGCTTCTACTAGTTTTTCCATTCGTCTGTAAAGAATTCGTGTTAGTATTTTGCAGCTGTGACTTATTAAACTGATAGTTCGGTAATTTTCACATCTGTCAACACCTGCTTTCTTTGGGATTGGCATTATTATATTCTTCTTGAAGTCTGTGGGTAATTCGCCTGTTTCATACATCTTGCTCACCAGATGGTAGAGTTTTGTCAGGACTGGCTCTCCCACGGCCGTCAGTAGTTCCAATGGAATATTGTCTACGCCGGGGGCCTTGTTTCGACTCAGGTCTTTCAGTGCTCTGTCAAACTCTTCACGCAGTATCGTATCTCCCATTTCATCTTCATCTACATCCTCTTCCATTTCCATAATATTGTCCTCAAGTACATCGCCCTTGTATAGACCCTCTATATACTCCTTCCACCTTTCTGCTTTCCCTTCTTTGCTTAGAACTGGGTTTCCATCTGAGCTCTTGATATTCATACAAGTCGTTCTCTTATCTCCAAAGGTCTCTTTAATTTTCCTGTAGGCGGTGTCTATCTTACCCCTAGTGAGATAGGCTTCTACATCCTTACATTTGTCCTCTAGCCATCCCTGCTTAGCCATTTTGCACTTCCTGTCGATCTCATTTTTGAGACGTTTGTATTCCTTTTTGCCTGTTTCACTTACTGCATTTTTATATTTTCTCCTTTCATCAATTAAATTCAATATTTCTTCTGTTACCCAAGGATTTCTACTAGCCCTCGTCTTTTTACCTACTTGATCCTCTGCTGCCTTCACTACTTCATCCCTCAAAGCTACCCATTCTTCTTCTACTGTATTTATTTCCCCCATTCCTGTCAATTGCTCCCTTATGCTCTCCCTGAATCTCTGTACAACCTTTGGTTCTTTTAGTTTATCCAGGTCCCATCTCCTTAAATTCCCACCTTTTTGCAGTTTCTTTAGTTTTAATCTACAGGTCATAACCAATAGATTGTGGTCAGAGTCCACATCTGCCCCTGGAAATGTCTTACAATTTAAAACCTGGTTCCTAAATCTCTGTCTTACCATTATATAATCTATCTGATACGTTTTAGTATCTCCAGGGTTCTTCCATGTATACAACCTTCTTTCATGATTCTTAAACCAAGTGTTAGTTATGATTATGTTGTGCTCTGTGCAAAATTCTACCAGGCGGCTTCCTCTTTCATTTCTTAGCCCCAATCCATATTCACCTACTACATTTCCTTCTCTCCCTTTTCCTACTACCGAATTCCAGTCACCCATGACTATTAAATTTTCGTCTCCCTTCACAATCTGAATAATTTCTTTTATTTCATCATACATTTCTTCAATTTCTTCGTCATCTGCCGAGCTAGTTGGCATATAAACTTGTACTACTGTAGTAGGCGTGGGCTTCGTATCTATCTTGGCCACAATAATGCGTTCACTATGCTGTTTGTAGTAGCTTACCCGCATTCCTATTTTCCTATTCATTATTAAACCTACTCCTGCATTACCCCTATTTGATTTTGTGTTTATAACCCTGTAGTCACCTGACCAGAAGTCTTGTTCCTCCTGCCACCGAACTTCACTAATTCCCACTATATCTAACTTCAACCTATCCATTTCCCTTTTTAAATTTTCTAACTTACCTGCCCGATTAAGGGATCTGACATTCCACGCTCCGATCCGTAGAACGCCAGTTTTCTTTCTCCTGATAACGACATCCTCTTGAGTAGTCCCCGCCCGGAGATCCGAATGGGGGACTATTTTACCTCCGGAATATTTTACCCAAGAGGACGCCATCATCATTTAACCATACAGTAAAGCTGCATGCCCTCAGGAAAAATTACGGCTGTAGTTTCCCCTTGCTTTCAGCCGTTCGCAGTACCAGCACTGCAAGGCCGTTTTGGTTATTGTTACAAGGCCAGATCAGTCAATCATCCAGACTGTTGCCCTTGCAACTACTGAAAAGGCTGCTGCCCCTCTTCAGGAACCACACGTTTGTCTGGCCTCTCAACAGATACCCCTCCGTTGTGGTTGCACCTACGGTACGGCTATCTGTATCGCTGAGGCACGCGAGCCTCCCCACCAACGGCAAGGTCCATGGTTCATGGGGGGGGTGGTAACGAGTATTAAGGAAGTTAAATGGCACACAGTCCCACATTAACAGGGCCAACAATACAACATTTTGTCAGATTATGAGAATGTTGGCCACCTGTACAGGCAACAGAATTAATAGTCATACTCACCATATAATAGCGTTATGTAGTGAGAAGTGGGTAAGCACATTACCAACAATCTGAAAAATGCAACTCAATTTTTAAACTTGATTTCTCCTCCAGACAGCATGTCTGTCCATTGTTTAATGGCATTGCTGTACTGAGAATGGTTACTGTTACTCATGCCATTGTTTTTATTTCATCTGTAACTTTGTGTTGCAAGAAAGATTTTTTGTGTGTATTGAACCATAATGTACTTTTAAAGTCTATCAAAAACGGTACTATTCTGTGACCTACTGAGATGCCACACAACCAAGAATATGAGATTTTTAAGTAAAATTAAAATAATTGCACCTGTTGGTCACGAAAATGAAGTCTTTTTAAACACAGTCATGTTTAAAGCTTAAAGAGCTCTAAGTTACTGTGAGTATTAAAAAATTGCAGTAGAAAATGAAGACAGAAATCAAACTACAAACCATTACAGAAGTAGATTTTTGCAGTTTGACAGTTAGCCTGTGTGGCATGTTCATGATGAATTACTCACTGATATTTTGCAACAACTTTAGAATTTGTAAGCTTGTGTATTGAAGTAGAATTCTGGCCAAAAATCCAAACTAATTTTATTTTGGTATGATGTTGTACTGTTCTGATGTGCTGTTAATAAGATGACACATGGTTAGATGATTCTATATAAAACATGTTCAGTGTTTAATCTTATTCTCAAAGAAGTGGGGTTTCATGTTCTGAAGATGACCAGTGTCTCTGGTATTTTTACGCTTCTGCTGTTAGTCATAACTATGTTTTGTGCATTAATGTGATCATCGTTCACAAGTACACTTAACCCATTGAGTGCTGTGGGTGACACACTTTGTCATGCTTCACTGCTCCCCAGGTGCTGAGGACATGTTTAAATGCAGCCTCTGCATTTTCCTTAAGCACTATTGACTTGTTTTCACATCCAGATGTGCTGACTGTCTTAATTGTTGGGCAAAAGTTACTTACGTATCTTAGAGAATAAAATACATTCAAGTATTTATATTGCAATACATGTGCCTCTTTGCATCAAATTATTTGCAAAAGACCTTCTTTTTTTGTATATTAAACAGTTTATTAAATATTACGATTGTTATGATGCCATGGTTCCTAATGTGCAGGGACAGAATAGGGGGTGCTGTGCTGACCATCCACTGGATTTAGAAACTAATAACTCAAGAACGCAATGAAATTTCATTCTGCTCTCAATTTTAAATAAAACTTTGATGTCTTATTTATTTACATTTCATACACAGCAATGTATGAGTGAAAATGAACCATACGCTAAGTCTGTGCAATGTGTCTTTACATCAGCAAACTCTTGAAAATTTTGTGCAGTGCTTAGTTTGATACTGCACAGTAACTATGATGAATAATGAAAAGAAATTCAGTCCTTTACCAAGTGAAGCTATCAGACTGTAAGAAGCTCAAACATCAAATCAAATAGTTTTCTTAAAATATGATGATAAATATTTCAGGGCAGCCAGAATGCCATCTCTCAGCATTAAGTGATCAGTACAGTGACACAGAGCCATTCTCAGCACAGAATGCAGAGAACACGTCTATAGCAGTCAGAGGGTTTAAAAAAAAAAAAGTGTGGGTACTCCTCAAAGGAGACTCATTGCTAGAGTCCTTGCGGCTTTTGGTGCAAAAAATATTGAACGACTATGTGTATTAACAAATTATCTGGAAACTTTTATTTCTTTAGTTGGCAGATGCTTATGAGGAAGTGGAAGAACAGCGGCAAGTTGTCGGACAATGGAAGAGGAAAGTGCAGAAGCTGAATGCAGAAATGAGCGACCTCCGTCTTTTGCTAGAGGAACAGAATTCTCGGAACAATCTTCTGGAGAAAAAGCAGCGCAAGTAAGTATTTGTCTTAATTTAGGGTCGACTGCCTGCATTTTCTGCTCTCTGATAGGATTGCAGTTTTGTGTGATATATGCTGTTCATATCTTATTTTATAGTTTTTTTTCTTTTTTCCTTCTTCCTCCTGTTATTAATATATTTTTTTTATCAGTAACACCTGTGTTAACAACAATTGTTTGAGGCAGTCATGCAGATTACACTCCTATATCATTGAAGTTTCTCTTTTAAAGTCACGGGAAATGTGTCCTCCTGTCTGAGTAAGTGTATAACCCATTGACTCTTAATTGCAGAAAGGTAGGCAGGAGTTCACCAATAAATTTTGCGTGTCAAGGACTTGATGTGCTATTGAGTACTAGTACAAAATAGCTTGATTTCATTTTCAGTTTTAGATCGTAATTTACACATGGAACTGTAAACTGAAAACACACACACACACACACACACACACACACACACACACACACACACACCTGCAAACGGAGTACAATTTTTTGGAGAAAACTATGTTAGTCTGATATTTTCCCGTTGTTGCAAAGGAATACACAAAACAGAAAATGTACATTTTAGACATATCAGTAGGGATTTTAAACTTCTAAAATTGAAGTTAATTGATACATCTGTCTTCACAGGTTTGACTCCGAACTTCAGTTGCTTCAGGATGAACTACGACAAGAAAAGCAGCAGAAGGAGCGTATTTCACGTGAAAAAGATTTGGCCATTGCAGAAAAGTATTCTCTCGAGCAGGATCTAAGTGTAAGTGTATGAATTGGTAGTTCGTTCTTACAAACATTTTGAGTTGATAACTGACAATCATGAGTTACTGGGTGTTACTGAAACTCTTGATAAGACTCCAGGCATTTTTGTTATGTAATCTTCTCTACTGTGTACCTTACTCCCAAATAGGCTAGTAATAGAGTTAGTCAGAAACAGTCTTTGGGCATTGGAAGGACCGCTGAGAGAACAAATGTGGGCAAATAAAAACCCTTAGCTGGCTACTGGGATTATGATCATATATCTCAATTACAAGGAACATATGAGTCTCTTCAGTCAGCCTGCAGTATGCTAATATAACTATACATAATTACACCACGCACTTCGTCTCAAAACATGAATGTCATCCATTTATTAATGATTTTGAACCAAAGAATTGCACCAATAATTGTAAGTGTGCCTGCAGTCATTATTTCTGTTCGCAAGCTACAGAAAATTATCACTTGAGATAAGTTTAAGACCTCATGTCTAATCCAGGCTGTGAACTTTTAAGACTAAGTAGTGTTTGTGCATCTGTCATCCTTTCAGTTTGAAACATTGTTAAAATCTGTTACAAGAATTGCAGAAAACCTGATTCAGTATAGTTTAAGTGAATGTTTAAATGGGTCTTTCATAAAAACTACAGTAGATTTTTGCAGCTTCCATGTCCAATAAAGCTGCTGCATATGTAATAAACTCTGTCTGCTTGTGCCTCTGCTATTACTACTTGTTCAGTTCTCACAGCTTTCAATTCTGGCAAGTGATGCTTCATTGGGCCGGGGCGTTGTTCTTCCAAAAAGAAAAGAAATCCTTGTCACTCAGTTGTGATTTTTACAAACTGTAATTTTCCGTTGGAGTAAACAGTGAGACCATTTACCCACTAATAGTTAAACCTGATGAAAAGCCAAATCCAAATTGTTTGTGAAGACCATTTGACAGAGACAGAATAATTGTCTAGTGCATCCTTGCAGAAAGCGAAATCCAGAGTCTTAAGTACAATAAAGGTCAGGGAAAGTAGGCAGAAAAAATAACTTTTTTTGCAGTGGTAGATTTGCTTAAGATTTTACCTCTTTAAGACCCGTACAGGCCAGCTATTATGTCTCCTTGTTCATTTTATTTTTTTTTTTGTCTGATGAATTTTCCTTCCAATTTAAAGAGTGGTTCAGATGGTATATTTATTTCTAGTCCAGAAAGGAGTGTAAGTACAAATCACCTAACTCTTTTACATATATTCAGAAATATTCTTTCACAAGAAACTTTCCATAAAGTAGTACTGTGAGAATCATTGAGAATGCAGACTACCTGACTAGAAATATAATGCAGACTGTATCAGCCAAAGCTTAAGTAGTGGGGACCCAAAATAGTATTTCAATCAAATTAAAACCATTATTCGTGCTCTTACCTACTTCCATACGAATTTTCAAATGTCACTGACATGCTGCAACCATAGCAAGCAGATTCTTTTTGACTACATGATAAAATATAATCATAGCAACTATATGATTTATGAAATGTAGTGAAACATTGTAATAGAGGAAAATGTTTGCATTTTTTGTAGGGTGTGCGGCTGGAATTGGAACTCAAAGAAGAAAAAGTTTCAGCTCTTACACAGGAATTAGATGAACTTACTTTTGGAGGCAAGACTGAAGAAGAGGTTGCTCAGCTCAAGAAGGCAAAACATGAATTGGAGAAACGGCTGAAGGAACAGGTTGGCAGCATATCATCCTTTAATACTGTTACTTTTAAAGTTGTGTATCTAGATTTTTAAAAATATTACATAGTTCAAAGTTGAAATGATGATTGGACTCATTCACAGTTCTCACATTTATGAAGCAGCTGCAGTCACAAATATGATAGACAGAAATCGAATGGGAGATTAACAAACTTTATTATCGTGTTGAAATTGCATCACATTGTATCAGTAGGGACAGGAAAAAATCGTTTTGTTTTGTGGCCAAATTTGGTATTACTTTTCAACCAATCTCAGTGTTATGATATGTCAATTTTGTTGTTAATTTTCTCCTATTTCGGTGTTAATTTTCACCAATTGTGGTGTTACTTTTAGCAATTTTTATATTTTTTAATTTTTTTGTTTTGCCTGGCAATGTTGGTGCTATTGCCTGGCAATGTTGGTGCTATTGCCTGGCAATGTTGGTGCTATTGCCTGGCAATGTTGGTGCTATTGCCTGGCAATGTTGGTGCTATTGCCTGGCAATGTTGGTGCTATTGCCTGGCAATGTTGGTGCTATTGCCTGGCAATGTTGGTGCTATTGCCTGGCAATGTTGGTGCTATTGCCTGGCAATGTTGGTGCTATTATCTGGCAAATGGGATGTTACTTTTTGCCAAATTTGAAGTTACTTTTTACCAAATTTGAAGTTACTTTTTACCAAATGTAGTGAGATTTTTCACCAAAATCATTATTATTTTTTGTCAAAGGTGGAGCTACTTTCTTGCTTGTTGATTGGTGTTACTCTTTTCCTGACAGATTCAGTGTTATCTTTTTTCCAGGTTCAGTCACTTTTTTGCTAAATTCTTTATTTATTTTGCCAAATTTGTTTCTTTTGCCAATTCTGCAGTGATTTCTTTTGTAAATTTCAGGGTATTTGTTGCCAAATTCAGCCTTTTTTCCTAGTGTCAGTGCTATTTTTGACATCAGATTGTAATTTGATATGCGGGAAATGAACTGTCATTTTAAGATTATACACAAGTCTCAGCCTTGAGGAGAGAAAGGCAAAATGCTGTTAAAACATTCTATAAGTATCAGTTATGAATACTAGTAATCTCATCTTCAGAGCTATAACTTTTTAAGTGAGAAAAGGAAAAAATCACAATATTTCATAGAAATTGCTGATTCCAATCAAAACCACCAATTTCATGTTAATTTTCACATTATCATTTTCATGAAATTTTCCATGGTCTGTGTATCAGCCTTGTGGAATGACTGGAGGATTAGGCAGCATTAGTGAAATGTGCTTCAAAATCCACAGGACAGGAGATAAATGCCTTGTAGGACAGGAAATAGTTCACTGAAGTAGATAGAAACTTCAACAGTGGCAATGGTGTCAAGCAAATCTCAAAAGCAATAGAGTATTTTAACAGGTGTGAGCTAATTATTTCTTGTTCTTATTTTGAATGATTACAGTGATATGATGAGCCAGATTCCATAATAAAAAAAAAAAAAATAAAAAAAAAAAAATAAAATAAAAATCACCCTTTGGTTGTTTCCAGAATTCAGTCACTGTTGTTTTGCTTGAAGTCTAGGTTTACTTGAATGTTTCTTAATTTGTGTGAAGTAAAATGAAACCTGCATGGGCTACTGTTAGGCTCAGAAATCATATTCAGGGTATGACAACAAAGCGTGTGATTTAAGTAGGGCACCATGAAGGGCAACGGGTAAATAGAGTAATGAACATTTGTCGAGATCTACTTTTGTGATGGGCAATCAATTGCTGCTGCGCATCTACATCTATATTCGACAAACCAGTGCATGGCAGAGGATACATCCCGTAGTACCAGTTATTAGGATTTTTTGCTCCTCTGTCCATGTATGGAGTGTGGGAAGAATCATTGTTTTAATACCTCTGTGCATGCTATAATTAATCTAATCTTGTCCTCATGATTCCTACATGAGAACATGCAGGGCATTCTAATATGTTCCTAGAGTCATCTTGTCTGAAACTTTGTAAGTAGGCTTTCTCAGGATAGTTTACATTTATCTTAAAGAGTCTGCCAGTTCAGTTTCTGCAGCATCTCTGTGACGCTCTCCCATGGATCAAAGAAACCTTTCATTATTTGTGCTGCCCTTCTCTCTATATTTTCAATACCCCTGTTAGTCCTGTTTGATATGGGTCCCACACATTTGACCATTTCCTTAGTGTTGTAACAGCAAACTGCTTTACCCATTATGACCGGGCTTATGTACCCACTTCATTACATACCCCTGCAAGGTTTGCATTTTGTGCACAATTCAGTATTGCCATCTGAAGTCCAATTCCGTGCTGGAAATTAATTGGACACCTTCAGGGTATCAGCAAATATGCAAACAAGAAGAATGGATTACAGCAGACCATGACATAAACACAATGTATTAATTCAGCAATGTCCTCAGAACTCAGGATGCAAGGATGTAGCTGCACTTCAACTTTTTTTATCATATTCATGATGACTTCCATTTCCACTCATACAAATTGTTTGTGGTGGAAGAACTCTGTGAGGGGGAAAAAAAATTAGATTCCCAGCTAAGTGCTTGCAAAGACTTTCTGATGTTATCTTACTGATGGGACACACTTCCATCTGCCTGAATGCATTATTAATCAAAAGATGCTCCCCTGCAGTGCTTACTGTCCCAGAGTAGCTTCTCAATTCAGAATGTACAACTTTTTGGTGTGCATCATTGGGTGTAGGGATCATTGCTCTTTACCTTTTTTGAAGAAAATAGATGTGCAGCAACTGTGAAGTCTCGACTGTTTATCAACTCGATTGACAACTTCTTTGCACGGTCTAGGAGAAACAGCAAGATGGGGCCACAGTACATGCAGCCCCAACTGCAGTGTGTGATTTGCAGTAAATAATCCCCAGGCATCTGATCTCCTTCAGGGTGATGTTACATGGCCAGAAAGTTCTTCTGAATTAAACAATAATGACCTTTCATTTTTTTTTAAAAGTTATTATTTGTTTATTTGAAATTCATTATTTATACCAGTAGTCTGAGGACCCTTGCACACCTGAAGGAGAATGTTCTCCAAGCAATAGCTCAGACATCCTTCACTGTGCCTAAAAAAGAAAACACAACTGAGGAACTCAAGGAAATCAGTGTTTTGACAATATCAGATTTAATTTTTACACAGTTTTTCAAATTCTTCAAGTGTATAAAAGGCCATTTCTTACAGTCAGTTTTGGATTTTATTTTTGAAGACATTAAGTGAGGCCTAATGCTACTATGAAATTAATTTAGAAACTCATTACTACTGTGTTTCTTTTAGTCTAGTCATAGGTAAACAACTTTTTTAATGTTTAACTAGTATTATTTTCATGTACAGACTGCTATACAATATATTAGATACAGTTTTTCTTCTACATGCAAGAGGAGACAGTATATGAAGAATATGAGACTGTAAATATATTAAATGTTTTGATACCATGCCTACAAGAAATTTTACTTATGGAAATCCTAGCCATGCACCTGATTGCCTTGTTGTGCCAGATACATTTTTTTGGCCCCAGAGGAATTGAAAAAATACCTTCACTTACATGACAATGAAAGAAAGCATAGTAGGAACTAAGCAACAGTTTTGCAGAAACGTGTGTGTAATTTACTCACCAGATAAATAACATGCTACAGCTTTTTAAATATATATTTTGTATGGTTGTTAAAAGTTAATTTTGAATCCAGATATATACAAAGGAGTTAGCTGATGTCCACTTCATGTCATCATCAAATAAACTGAAAATAATGTTCAGCCTTTCCACAATTAGTAGATAATTCAGTAGCTTTAAACCAGGTATTTGATAACTTAAGGCACCCTTCATTTTGTAGTTTCAGTTTGCTCATGTCTTTTCCAGTATTTATGACCATTGTGTCATCTGCATGTTATTTGATGAGTGGTTTACAAACAGCAGTGGACAAAACATTGATCCTTAGGAACTCATTGAGTAACATTGAGGAATTGTGACTTTTTGTTCTTGTCATCTCCAGTATGTTTTCTGTTACGGAGGTAGAAGGGAGAATTAATCCGGATATTATTTTGCAGCAGGAGACATGTTTGCTGTTGTAAGCAACATTCTACAGTTTATTAATGTGCACAGATTTGTTATTAATTCCTTTATATTTTTAATTACAAAGTTTGGCAGGCCAATAATTTCTTCAAATTTGGAGCAGCTGAGTTCTGCGACTGATTTAAAAACCAATGCACTTTTTACTTCTTCCCAGGTACATGATGTCACTGCATTTGCGAAGTTTTGTAAAATCTGGTTAGTGTCAGCAGAGTTAAAGTCAGGTGTGAACTTCTGGCTACCAAGAGTTTTGCATTTGTAGTACTAACAAAAAAGGATAAAATTCATTTGCAATAATATTAACATCACTGTAGCTTTGTCATACTTTCCACTCCTATATAATTCTGTGTTAATGATACTCTGTGCAACCTTCTATTTATTATGATAGTTTTCAGTGTTGTTATCATTTGCCCTAAATTTGGTTAATCTAATATGTATTGTCTTTTGAGGTTAATGTAAGCTGCTTTATCTTCATTACCACTTTGAACTCTACCATGGCTGGTCACAAATAACACTCTTAGTTGCTGCAAATCAGGTGTGAACCATTTGTGACTCCTGTCTTTAATTTTATTACATTTTTTAACAGCTGGGCAGAAAGCATTAAAAATTTCAGAGCTGAGTTTGTTTCAAAGCTTTTGGTAGTATAATAATCTTATTCAAGATCAGCATCTTAATGTTATTCCTAAAATTAATAGTCATATGGTTTGGTAGCCATTAGTTTTACCCATATAGTTTTGTGGTCTGACACATAGTCAACATTATATAGGTGTAGTTTTGAAATAACTTTTAAATATATTTGTAATGAAATTATCAAAGCAGAAAAGGTGCCTTGTGGTATCTTAAAATGTTAAGCAGAAAACATTCATAGATTTATTTTTTTCTTGTATCACAGTTTAAATAATGAAAAATTAATATCTTGTACTTCGCGTATTTCTCTGCACAGAGAATTAGTTATTATATATGCTATATAAGTTGTTCAGCATCTCTATCGGGAGAATCATACATACACACAGTTGTAAGCTTCAGTATTGGCAGTAGCTTAAAACTTGTTTCACTTACACTTTCAGTGCACAAATCACTAACATCTAGCACAGGATACTTTAAACATAGGTAAGTGCTCATATATGTTGGTGAACCCCCATAACCTTTTGGGTCCACAGTAACTTGTAACTAAATCAAAACAGGGTAGCACATACAGTTTTATATCTTCTTCTTTTAACCTGAGTTAATTAACACACAAAATAATTCTTCTGTTATCTTTTAGTAGAACACCATCAACGTTGTATTTGAGAGTCCTAATATTTATGTACAGAAATGAAATTCGATTTACATCACAAGAGGAGAGATGTACAGTATCTTGGATCGTTTGGAGGCGCACACAGTTGTTTGCATTACACTGACAAATTTTGTTTGGTATTGGTTTACTTTGTTGTAGTAATGATTTGACTCTCTTATTGTAGGCCATAAAAAATCATCACTTCCCTCTTCAATTTCTCTCTTGAATTTGTTTGAGCCTGTTGCCCCTGATGTGACTAGAAATAGGCTAACAAGAAACCTATGCAATAAGCAAACCAGTTGTGCCGCCTAAATGTGTGTGATCTATTTACATGCCAATACTGTTGATTGTTGCTTTTGAAATATAAAATTTAATTGTTTTAGACAGAATGAAAGATACATGTTAAAGCTGCATAAATGCGTGCAAATCTTTGTTGTGGCATCTTTCTATTCTAATTCAGACCACAGAGTAATTACTGCACAGAAAATATGCTGGGCATATTAATATATTATTTCATTGCAAGCTGCTATGAATACAGTTTGTTGTATCACTCCTTTTGTAATAAGTAGATGTTTAAATTATTAATTAAAGCAGGTGTTTATATTATTAATTCAGCAATTGTTGGAATGAGAATATTTGTAAATTTTTAGTTGTCGTGATTCACGAAAATGTTCATAATCCACAGGAGGAGGAACTCGATGAGCTTGCTGGCCAAGTTCAGTTGTTGGAGCAGGCAAAACTTCGGCTAGAGATGAGCTTGGAGCAGCAGCGCAAAGAAAGTCGGAGAGAAGCCGCCCAGCGGGATGAAGAGCTCGAGGATGCTCGGTGTGCAGCACATAAGAAAGTCAAAGGTGGGTACACTGAGTGGTCCCTCTTTTGAAATGTGGTTTGCCTTCTTCATACAAGCATAAGCATTTGTTATTTGGAGGAACAGAATTATGAAAAGAACAAATACCGTAAAAAATGTGGCATGATAATTCAATTTGTGGGTCAGTTGAATGCATGTTACAGAGCTGTTATGTTTGGCTGATGAAAAGTCCAGGATGGAAACAGAGAGAAAAATGAGATAGGTAAATAAATGATTGGCAGCAAATCTATCCATCATTCATGTGCAGTTCAGATGTTGCCTGGTCTCATTTCTTCCATAAACATTTTGTTTGGCTGCACAAGCAGCTCTAACAGGAAAATGAGAATCGGAACCACCTAAGCACACAGTAAAATGTCCTTATGAATTTGGCATTAAGATAAATTTGAAAAAGTAAAAATAAAGTTGTCATCCTAATACATATTCTGGTGACAAGAAGAATGGGAAAAAGTGGAATTTACTTCCACAAAGGAATTATAAAGTCTGTCAAATAGTACTAAAAGGTAACATTTTATTCCATATATATATACAGAAAATAATACAGTTACAGGTACAGTAAAATACTTTGAAAACTGCTGATGTAGCTTCACTGTAATACGTATCTATCTAACTCAGTACGTGAGGGAAGACTTTTTGGATTCAACGAAGGTGGTTCCTTAACTCCAATAGGACTACTTAGCAAATCCACAGCATGTTAATAGAACTGACATTCAGGTGATACTCCCTCCATTTGTAGTACCTTTTGTTTGGTATAAAATTGATAAGAAGGTAAAGTTCACAAAGAGCAGATCGAAACAAAAGTTCAGATCATCTCATACCTACCTCTCTGAATCATCAAAAAGGCATCAAACGCTAACTGGTATGATTTCCTTAATCCATTATGAATCTTTGGGTACCATTGTGTCTTTCTGGTCAATGTTTGTAGACACCATGTTCACAAGAATAATTGTGGATGATTTGAGTTTAGTTGATATTGTGTGTCTTGTTGCTTTATGAATACCTTCCACTATTGATTTCATGTGTGAGGAGCAGATGCTCATCCTATTGTTAGCTGTTTTGGTTTAAGCTCACTGGACAACATGTCAGTCACCTCCCCAAAAAAGCTCACATGTTACTTTGGAGTACTGTAGGTTATGTAGAGTTGGTATGAGGTGTTAATGTGATCCCCCATCACTGACTTACTTGGTGGCAATGGAGTTCAGACATTCCCATGACCACACTATGAATGACCTTATGAAATTTGTTGACTCATCAGTGCAGACTGTCCAACATGTTTACAAGGAGCAATGTACCTCTCAAAGCATTGTAATGTGGTGTAAGAACAGGATTCGTAAGAATATCTTGACCAATAGTGACCTGAGACAAGTGTCTGGTTTCAAAGTCGACACGAATTGCTGCTGTGAGTGTATACAAGCCTGTCTTGACCACGTTCCAAGTGAACATTGTGAAGGGAACTGCATGCAATGGACAGAAGGCTGCTTTTTATAGTGACACATAAAGCAGAGTTAGCAAAACAACACAGAAACTGGACAGGAGCTGGCTGGAGGTGTGTATTGTGGTCTAACATGTGCACTGACGGTCTTACAGTGTGTTTAACCCACAATGTGCAGAGGGTGTAGTTCAGATCATAGATGGTTCTGATAATTCTTGGTGGTGCTTCTCATACCATGACTTAGGCCACTCATTCAGGCCACTCATTCAGGCCACTGTGAATGAACATAGGGTGTTTATTTCAACATTATCAGTTCATGATGAATATGCTGTGGATGCTCCCATCTTCCAAGATAACAGTAGCCATGTTCACAGGGCTGTATGCATATGCTCCTGATTTGACCAACACACAGGTACCCTATTGCACTTCAACAGGTCCACTAAATGAGCTAATCTTATGTCCATAGAAAATTCCTGGGACTATTTGGAACAGTGAGTGATACACAGCAGTCAGCATTCTCACAGTTTGGTACTTGTTTGGAATCTAATCAAGGGGCTTCATCCAGATGTAGCATACCTGAAAATCTGTGTGTACTCTCTCACTCACCACACTGAGTCCATTGTAAAAGCTAGAGGTGCCGTTACATGGCGTGATGTCTTCGGGTTACTAAGTTTTGTCCAGTGAACCAGATGTGAGATCAACAAAACTAATTTTGTGTAACAGGTTTGTTTTGTGTTCAACATTTCAAACCTGCCACATAGTGAGTGGTATCTGTCGAAGAGCCTGGAACATAAGGGAAAAAATGAATGGTGAGCAACAGTATTAAAATTGTTATTTCACTGACAGTGAGTCAATGAAAGATAAGTAGTGGTCCCAGTGTAGACAACATGACATTTTCCTGAGGAGCATCATGTTAAGTTGTGAAAGAAATAATTAATGACAGACCCAGTCAAAATCTTAGCATATTACCTCTGCTGAGGCTGTATAAAGATGAATGTAAATCAGTCTACATAGAAATAAAATATTGTTTTTCTAAAATGACTTCCTTAGAAAAATGATATAATCTAAAATTTATAATTTTTATTTTATAAAGGACTTTCGTAGATTATATATCAGTGGATGATAAATAATATATTATGTGAAAACATGAAATGTGAAGGGCTCAAATGTTTTTAATTAATGGCGTCTTTACAGTGACTCTATAATCACACTTAACATTCTTTGCTTTTCTTTGCAAGTAACATGATCATCAAATGGCTTTGTTCTCATTAAATGTATTGTTTGTGATGAGAGTTCTCATTTTGACCATTTCCTGGTATGTAAAAATTTGTTACATTTTTATTATTAGGCTCACAGCAGAATTACAGCAAGATATAACATACCAAGCCATGTTTCAAGCAAATTTACTTTCTTGGGTGTGTACATCTGTGAAATAGTTTGAAGTGTGACAGATAGTGTTCTGCAGCAAAGCAAATAAAGGTGTCGCATAACAATCATCATCTGAGCATGCTGCTATGTCCTTGAAAACGCAACACAACAGAACTGTTACTGTTGGGATGTGTAGCTGTACGTCAGGTGGGAAGCAGAAAGCAATTACTAGCATTACACTTTTGACCAAAACAATAGTCACACTGTACAGATCTGCAGAATACCACCAGTTAAATTTTAGCATTAACTAACTTCTAAATCTGCATTCATTCATTCATTCGCTCCCATATTGTGTTCCTATATCCTATCATGGAGAGTCATTGGGAATGTGGCACAAATCAGAGTATACATTAAAAGCCAGTCTAACAGCCATCAATTAAACTCATTTTCTTTAAGCCCATGCAGCACATCTATGCGGGACACTCTGCTACAGGTCACACCTACATATCACCTGTTATGAAGCAGCAGATGATTAAAAAATAAAAGGAATTAAAAAAAATGAACTAATACAGCTTTTTTTATATGTGATGTAAGTTTTATGAAAGGGTTTACCTCAATGAGCAAAATGATGATCAAGAAATGTTAGGGCTGTTAAATTTACTTCGTAGTTTATGGCTGTTAAATTTACTTGGTAGTTGACAGTACATGCTTTGGAGTTGGTTCATTCCAATCATAATGCTCAACATCATGCCCAAACAGTTTGCTGTTGCTAAACTGCCACAGCAGTTGTTCAGTTCACATCAAATTCTTTGTCTGGCATTCTTCTTTTGTGTGTTTGGATCCCAAATCATGGGTCTGGCACTTTTATTTCATATTTTTCATCACACATGATAACCCCCCCCCCCCCCCCCCTCTCTTTCTTTCTTTCTTTCTTTCTCTGCTAATGAAATACATTTTTACACTTTTCATACACAGTACTAAACAAACAATACTGCATACTTCTCCACAAGATGCAATTCCCTGCCAAATAAACAGTTAAAATATCACAGAGATTGGCTTACAGTAGATAAGTTTCGCCTGACACTGTGAAGGGATGAATTTTTGTAGCTGGGTCACCATAGTC
Source organism: Schistocerca serialis cubense (assembly GCF_023864345.2). NCBI lineage: Eukaryota > Metazoa > Arthropoda > Insecta > Orthoptera > Acrididae > Schistocerca > Schistocerca serialis. The sequence continues at coordinate 433,443,446 of NC_064646.1, forward strand.
ATAAATATAGCTACCTTATCACAGTGTTATGGCATTACATAATTGTTAGTGTAGAAACATGACATGCAGAAGGTTGTCAGTTCGAATCTCATCTCATAAAATAGAGCAAATTTTTTTGTTAATCTCTAAATCTAATCATATGAGCCTGAATATTGTTTTTATTCAATTAACTGGTTTAAATGTAACTTTTTTTAACTTTCTAATGGTTTGGTACATCATTTTCATCATCGTATTGCTTCTATATTTGCTCTTCCTGTCATTATTTTTTGTGTGACATCTGCTAGGGTTGCCATTGGGCTACTGAGAGTGATAGGGGAGAGGTACAGGGAGAGAAAAAAGGAAGGTGCATGTTGTCTTCATTGATCTTGAGGAGGCTTTTGACTGTGTCAGATGGGACAAACTGATGGAAATCTTAAGGAAACATGGAGTTGACTGGAGGGATAGATGGCTAATTAGAAATTTATATTTGAACCAGAGAGCAAGGTTCTTGTTTAGCACCAACACTGTTAAATATATATCTGGAGGAAATTATTAGTGAAAGTTTTGATGGAAGGAGAGGAGTTTGTATAGGGGGTCGGAGAGTGGATTGTATAAGATTTGCAGACGACATTGTTGTGATGGCAGAGAGTGCAAAGAAATGGAAAAAAATGTTAGATGATCTAAACACAAAATTAGAAGAATATGGAATGAAGATTAACAAGAAGAAAACAAAAAGCATGGTAATTGGAGGAAAGGGGAGAAAATGCCGTATGAAAATAGGGGGAGAGGAAATAGAACAGGTGAATAATTTCAGTTACTTGGGAAGTGTAATAATGGATGATATGTATTGCTTAACAGAAATTAGGAAAAGAATTGCAATGGCAACAGTAGGATTCAGGAGGAAACAGAAATTACTTTGTGGACCACTAAACAAAGACCTGAGGAAAAGACTTGCCAATTGCTACACCTGGAGCGTTGCACTATATGGTGCGGAGACCTGGACATTGAGGAAGGAAGATGAAATAATATTGGAGGCACTAGAGATGTGGATATGGAGAAGAATGGAAAAAGTGAAGTGGGAAGATGGAGTAAGGAATGAAGAAGTATTAAGAAGAGTTGGAGAAGAAAGAAACATGCTGAAAGTCATCAGAAAGAGAAAACGGAATTGGATTGGTCACTGTTTGAGGAGAGACTGTTTATTGAAGGAAGGAATAGAAGGAATGGTGGAGGGAAAAGGGGAAGAGGAAAAAGAAGATATCAAATGCTGGACAATATCAAAGGAGGCAAATATTCAGAAATGAAAAGACTGGCTATGGACAGAGAAAAGTGGAAGAGCCTTAACCGAACCAAGGTCCTGTGTGGGTTGCTCATCGGTTGGTAATACACTCATGGAAATGGAAAAAAGAACACATTGACACCGGTGTGTCAGACCCACCATACTTGCTCCGGACACTGCGAGAGGGCTGTACAAGCAATGATCACACGCACGGCACAGCGGACACACCAGGAACCGCGGTGTTGGCCGTCGAATGGCGCTAGCTGCGCAGCATTTGTGCACCGCCGCCGTCAGTGTCAGCCAGTTTGCCGTGGCATACGGAGCTCCATCGCAGTCTTTAACACTGGTAGCATGCCGCGACAGCGTGGACGTGAACCGTATGTGCAGTTGACGGACTTTGAGCGAGGGCGTATAGTGGGCATGTGGGAGGCCGGGTGGACGTACCCCCGAATTGCTCAACACGTGGGGCGTGAGGTCTCCACAGTACATCGATGTTGTCGCCAGTGGTCGGCGGAAGGTGCACGTGCCCGTCGACCTGGGACCGGACCGCAGCGACGCACGGATGCACGCCAAGACCGTAGGATCCTACGCAGTGCCGTAGGGGACCGCACCGCCACTTCCCAGCAAATTAGGGACACTGTTGCTCCTGGGGTATCGGCGAGGACCATTCGCAACCGTCTCCATGAAGCTGGGCTACGGTCCCGCACACCGTTAGGCCGTCTTCTGCTCACGCCCCAACATCGTGCAGCCCGCCTCCAGTAGTGTCGCGACAGGCGAGACTGGAGGGACGAATGGAGACGTGTCGTCTTCAGCGATGAGAGTCGCTTCTGCCTTGGTGCCAATGATGGTCGTATGCGTGTTTGGCGCCGTGCAGGTGAGCGCCACAATCAGGACTGCATACGACCGAGGCACACAGGGCCAACACCCGGCATCATGGTGTGGGGAGCGATCTCCTACACTGGCCGTACACCACTGGTGATCGTCGAGGGGACACTGAATAGTGCACGGTACATCCAAACCGTCATCGAACCCATCGTTCTACCATTCCTAGACCGGCAATGGAACTTGCTGTTCCAACAGGACAATGCACGTCCGCATGTATCCCGTGCCACCCAACGTGCTCTAGAAGGTGTAAGTCAACTACCCTGGCCAGCAAGATCTCCGGATGTGTCCCCCACTGAGCATGTTTGGGACTGGATGAAGCGTCGTCTCACGCGGTCTACACGTCCAGCACGAACGCTGGTCCAACTGAGGCACCAGGTGGAAATGGCATGGCAAGCCGTTCCACAGGACTACATCCAGCATCTCTACGATCGTCTCCATGGGAGAATAGCAGCCTGCATTGCTGCGAAAGGTGGATATACACTGTACTAGTGCCGACATTGTGCATGCTCTGTTGCCTGTGTCTATGTGCCTGTGGTTCTGTCAGTGTGATCATGTGATGTATCTGACCCCAGGAATGTGTCAATAAAGTTTCCCCTTCCTGGGACAATGAATTCACGGTGTTCTTATTTCAATTTCCAGGAGTGTATGACAGCTCATGTAGCCAGTGTGAGGATAGTTTCAGGTTACCAATGATAACGAAAAATTACAGTTTGCTTTTAGTGCAGAAACTAATTTTTTCTGTCTTGCATTTGCTCTTAGCGATTAGCTTTAATTGCTGTGAGCAAAGCAGTTGTGATTGTAGTTGTACTTAAGATTGTTGATCGCTGTTTTCTTGGGTACACAGCACATCACAAGGTTGTGGTTAGCTTAGGATGCGAGTTTAAATTCAGGGCTACAAAATGCGTCCTCTGTCATTGGTCACTTAAAATCAGCTGTTGATAGAGCTTCTTACATTTGTGACATACTGTGCAGTGGCCACCTCCAACACTGCTCTGTGTTAAACATTAACAGCATGTGACGTCAACTATCAAGTAATTTTAATCAGACTGTAAACAAAATATAACATTTAGCGGTCTGTTGTTGCTGTGCCATACTTTTAATAAAAATTGCTGTGGCTTAATTTGAATATGAATAAAAACAGAGTTCACAAAACATAACTTTCCACTTCCTTTGGCTCAAACAGCACTGGAAGCCCAGTTAGAATCAGAACACGAGGAACGTACCGCTCTCCTGAGGGAACGACATGAACTGGAGAGGCGGTTAGCAGCTGCCGAAGAAATGGCTCGCGCTGGTCGCAGTCAGGAAGAGGAGCAGCTGCAGCGACTGCGGCGTGACCTTCGCAGGACTAAGGCCCTCTTGCGGGATGCACAGGCGGCGCTTGAGAGGGCGAGGGCAGACTCTCCAGGCAAAGCTCTTGTTAGACAGCTTCGAAACCAGGTGATTATGCTTTGATTTATATATGGAAACTTTTGGTTCTCATTAACAGCTATTTGAAAATGGTAATAACATTACCAGGAAACTGTAAAATTATAAGGGGGCAAAATTGCTGGCCAATACTTAGTCTCTGGAGACAAAATTCAGTATTACTGATAGACACACATGAAAGTGGAAAAAAAAAAAAGAAACTATTCTTAGGTTTTGGAATTGCTAACTTTTTCCGCAGGGAGGAAAGTGTGATAAGTTTTGGAAGGATGGAGGTTCACCTGCAGCCCAGATTGTCAATACGGGTGGATCTCTCTCAACCTGGGGCTTCAGTGACAGGGGCTCTTTTCCCAAACCGTCATTCTCTCCTTCCTGTGGAAGGAGCTAACAGCTCCAGAAGCTGAAAATAATGTGCCAGTCAGCAGTATTAGAATTCTGCCTCTTGAAGGAAAACACTGGCCAGCCATTCTGTCTCCTAGTTTCACAATTTTCTTAAAGATTTTTACCCCTAAACCCTAACAACAATATTAGATAGCTTATTCTTGCTTTTTAAATGTTAAGAGACTGTGTGTGTGTGTGTGTGTGTGTGTGTGTATGTGTGTGTGTGTGTGTGTGTGTGTGAGAGTGAGTGAGATAATCGTTTTATGTGTTGTTATTTATTTTTGTATCGTACTCATTTGTGTAGAGTCTGGCTGACAGACAGTGGTAGGTATGTGACAGTTGGTCAAATAAAATCCAGCTGTTCGAAGAATAATAAAAAAAAGGACATCAATGATTCCAAACAATGAGTTAAAGAGAAGCATTGTTAGAGTTGCCAACTTTCGTAGTACTTCATTGTGAGGTAAGGTACTATGTAGTTGTGGAAAAATACCATTGAAATGATTCAATTATTACAGTATTTGGTTACAGCACAAGAAAACATGTTTGCATAAAGTGAAGTCCTATCAGGAAACACATGTCGTCTAGAATTATTATTGTTGTTGTTATTATTATTATTATTATTATTATTATTATTATTATTGACATGCGCGCGCGCAAGCAGGCAGTTGTGTGTTCTGTCCATTTGATACAGCTGTGCATGTAAGGGCATCATTGAATTCAAAGTGCAAAATTTTAGAATTGTGGAGCAGTGAGGCATTACCAGACCTCTGACTGCAGAAGAGATTTAACCAGCTAGTATACATCACTGGAAAGTGGCTGCATGTGGGGGAGACTGTGTGTCTGACAAGCCAATGAGAAAGTTGTCTCTGTTTTCATGAAGGCCGGAAGTGTTTGAGTGATGACCTAAGGCCAGTCCAGGCAATTGAAGTAATCATGGCTGAACTCATTGACAGGGTGAATGACCTGGTGAGAAGTGATTGATGTTTCAGAATACAAACGTTAACAGTGAGCTGGGGGCCAGGGTTGGTACATTGTGGACAACTGCGTACAACAGTTAGAGTTACCAGAAAGTGACCACGCTGTGGTTTTTGAAGAAGCTCAGAGAACTGCAAAAGGAGCTGCATGTGAGGCTAGCACACCACCACCTGTTGTGGAATCTTAAAGACTCTGCTTTCCTAGAGCAGATCATTGCTGGTGACGATCAGTGCCATTACTTTGAGCCAGATACAAAGCGGGACTGTATGCAGTGGGAGCATGCATTGTCACCTCCTGCTAAAAAATTCAAAGCTGTTACCACAGCATGGAGCTGATGCTCTCAATCTTTTTCAACGTCTGAGATCCGATAATCATTGAATTCCTCAAGCACAGACATGTCATCCTGCTACTTACACATATTTGGTTCACTAAAAAATCATCTCAAAGGGATGTGGTTCAAGTCAGATGATGAACTAAGGGACACTATGGAAAACTGGCTCCTGTCATAATCACAGGAATTCTGAGAACAGGGAATCCATTGGCTTGTGAAACAGTAGGGAAGTTGTGCTCAAGCCTCTGGTGATTACATTTGAATATAGACACCAGTTATACCCACAGTCTTGTTTTGTACAATTTTTGAACACTTCTCATACATACAGCTCTTCAAGGTCATTGGTAAAGAAATTTGTTTTTTGATCATCTTCAGGTATAAGTTATTGGATTCTGCTGATAACTGTCAACATTTGTAAGTTGAATGCTCCCTGTCTTGTGCTTTGATGATAGTCATCAGCATCAGGTATCTTCCATCTGCAGGCTGTTTGACTATTGTAAGGATACAAATGATAGTGACAAGCAGAGGATAATCAAGCAAATAATCCTAATAAAACGAGGTCTGCCACATTTTCTACTTGTCCAACTTACTGGTGGTGTGTACCTTCATTTTCTGTGACACAAGCAAAACAACTGTTTCGATAGTGATCTTTATGGTGACAGAATCCCTATATGGTACATGCATGATAGTGCACTGGCACACTTTCATGTGGATGTATAGGAATGTCTAGCCCGCCATCAGGTCTCCCAACTTGAACGTGTTGGATTTTTGTCGTTGTATTCCAGCCATTTAAATAGTATTAATGAACTCCTGGAACATGTTGCTGATAGTTACCAATGCATTGGGGACATGCCTGTTATTTCTGAATGTGTACAGACATCGATGAGGAGAACTGTTGAAGCCTGCTTTCACATTAGTCATGGCCATATGGAATACTTGTAATGTATTTGTCCTCAAGTGCATGTCTGCACTTTGTATTATGTGAACTCTGTTGTGAGGTGTTCATACAGTCATAACACATTGTATTGAGGAAACCATTGGTTTCCGGACCTGTTTTCATTAGAATTATTTTACTGTTTCATTGTACTGTACTTGCCTGTTCCATTTGTTCATATAATAGTCAAACACTCTGTATAATATCTAATCCCTTTCACTTATATTCATGAGACCCTGTCCTAGACCAATATCTATATAAATAATGTTGATGACAAAGGGCATGAAGAAGTATCAGCACATTTAATTCAGTTAATGCTTGCAAAATGTTGCTATTATAATTTTCAAGAAATTGTGAAAAAAAAATTGCTAAGCTGGACAGGTCTGGTATTTTCATGGGAGAGCTACCTTCCATAGTATCCATTCAATATTGTAAATTTCCTCTTTCTCTTTGTATTTTGCAACTAGTTGGAAGATCTGGAGGTGGCCCGAGCGGCAGCAGTGAAGGCGCGTCAGACAGCTGAGCTGGAGCTGAGCGAGGTTCAGGCTATGCTCGAGGAAGCACAGAGGTCTCGCTCTGAGGCAGAGGATAGAGCTGCAGCCGTTGCAAGGGAACGTTCGGAGCTGAGGACGCAGTTGGAAGAGAATGAAGAAGAGCTGGCAGAGGTAAGGAAAAGCTACAGCTATTGTCTCAGAAACAAGAAAGTATGATTTAGGTGACTCATGTACCAGTGGGCCACAAGTATTAGCTTGTTTTTGCATCGCAGCTTGTAATAAATTGACAGTGAAAATATTTTTTGATGTTGTCTTACAGTAGTGTAAAACCTGAATAGTCTTGTGTTTTCAGTAAGGAGAGGTAAAAAAAAAAAAAAAAGGGGGTACTGTGGCATTAAATATATGCATTTTACATTATGAGAATGGCTGCATGAGGGATATAAACAATGTAACCAGTTACAAATCACAATGCAGGCAAAATAGCAATACTTTAATGAGTAAATTATTTTTTTAAGAGATACTGAAAGCAAGTGAGAAATGCTAGACTTGCTATTAATAATGGCAGCAACTTACTTCTGACACTGATCACATAACCAGCACCCTCATCTAGGGTAAATATCCTCATTTTTGTGTTAATTTGTGAAATATGTTACATTCTGTTGTTACTTTCATAATGTATTCAAAACATGTACACAGTTCAGTACTGCTATATAGCCGCAAATAGCTTATTTGATACATTTTTGAGATTAGTTATAATAATATGAACTGGCGAAGTGTGGCTGATGGTTCAGAGGGAGGTACCAGATGTACATGCTAGGAATATGGGAAGGAGAGGCAACAGGTGCATCGGATATGTGTGCGAAACACGGGTTCAAGCAGCCCATAATGCTGATGTGAGGCAGTTGATTGGAAGGGGGACTGTTGGGATGAAAGTGTACGTGTAGAGATATAGTGGAAATTGAGGTCAGGAGGATTACAGAAATGAAGGATGTTTTGCAAGTATAACTCCCATCTACATAGTTCTGAAAAACTGGTTGGGAAGGGGAGAGGAGGGGGTTGGGAGGAGTCCCGAGTGGAACATGTTGTGAAGCAGCCATTGAGTTAAAGTGTTTTGTGCTCAGCAGTGTGTCCCGCCACTGGATAGTCAACTCTACTCTTGGACACGGTTGGGCTGTGGCCGTTCATTCGAGTGGACAGTTGATTAGTGGTATGCACAAATAGAATACGGAGCAGAAACTACATCTGAGCTGATAGGTGACATGACTGCTTTCACAGGTGGCCCTGTTGCTGATGAGATACGATTAGTCTATGGCAGGATTGGAGTAGGAAGTACTGGGCGGGTGATCTGGGTAGGTGTCGCACCTGGGTCTTACGATATGTTCCACTGGTTTCTAAATGTAATATCAAGTGGCAAAGTAAAATCTGATCAGGAAGTAAGACTTCCTATAATTCAATCTTGCTCATCTTACTATTTAAGCACACTCCCCAATCTCTCATTATAGAACATTTTCTCTCAGAGTGCTGTAGTTACTGTTGGAAGTTAAGAGTACAGATCAAACATCCAATTCACAAAATAAATACAATGCTTCTGATAATCAGCATATTGTATATTGTACTCTTGCGTACAGTGATTGTAAAGTTGTTTTAATATTCCAAACATCACAATTAAATTGATAAGGACAAAGTCCACAAATGAACTGCCTTATTTAACATACTCCAATTGAGTGAAGTTTGCTCTTGTCCCCATGATGTGTAGGCATTATCACATCTGCTCTTGCTCTATTGCTCAGACCACACCTCGAAGGCAGATGCCGATGACACGAAATAAACTTCCAGATCAGCAGGTACTGTGAGCATGGCACAATGTTTATCATCGTCCAGCCTTGCAGACACACAATGTCCATTCATTTCATGATATGTGCACATCAACAAAATTTATATCCAAACATTAGTGTATCTAATTCATTATAAAAATAAACTTTTTATAGTGGCAATCGTAATTCATCGCTCGAAAAATGCTTGTGCAACATGTCACTGCACCGAACTGATACATCACACTACAGATTCCACTCATAGACGAATGATGTCATAACTACTGCAAAATGGCAACAGACAACAAACATTCAAAGTTAAAAACTAAGTTTTAATCTTCTCAACTGAAAATATCAATAGCTCATATGTTTTTGATGCATAATCATTGCTCCAGTTGTTTAATTTGTGAGGAATGTACTTTTTCCAGTTTATCCCATGGTGAATGCCACACAATGAATTTTAAACCAGTAGTCATAGGCATGTATTTGTCTTAACATGACTTTGATTAAGTCTCATAACATTCCTGCCAGGTGATCTTTCTTTTGCTATGGACATGTAACCTCGGATAATAAGTATTTATTATCCATATGGATCATTAAGTACTTTTACAATATTTCTTGATTTTTGCTCATGAACTATTCATTGCTGGGACCTATAGTCCACTGGTCATTTAGTCTAATTGCCCATATTTCATCCAGTCAGTGTTTCCATAACTCAGGATGTTTTAGCCATGCTCACAACACTGTTGGAAATCAGTGGGCATGTGCTACACCATATTTCTTACCTACAATAAAAATGAGAGAGAGAGAGAGAGAGAGAGAGAGAGAGAGAGAGAGAGAGAGAGAGAGAGAGAGATGCCTATAGGCCTATAGTATTGTTATATCATGTACCTCCTCAGAGATTCCTTCCTTAATCTTACTTAATTCATCCCAAATTTTATGTAGTTCAGTTTCTGTTCTGTCTGTTTCTGCATTAGAATGGGGTTTATCTGCAGATGATTCAGTCCTTCCTTATGCCCTATTATCAACTAAATCAACTGCACACTCCACTGTACTAGCAAGTGTAGAGCCTGAAATGTTGTCCGCATCCAAATCTTCGCTTTGTTCCAACGTCTATACCTTACTTGTATGCCTGAGATGTGATCAGTATTGTGTTAAATTCTTTTAAGTCCTTGTTAACGTCTCTGAATTGTTAATTCACTTCATTTCAGAATAAATCATGCTGTTTCAATAATTTTGAATTTAGCTCCTCTGGTAAGATGGAAAATATCACCTGTAACTGCAATATGCTATTTTGTATTTCTTTCTTTTCCTTACAGGACTCATTGATTTGATGTTCTAGTATGGTGTCTGGTGCTTTTATTTAACTTTTTATTTTGTTTTAGTATTTCCTAATGTTATGTACATTTGTCTGGGTGTTATAAACCAAGCCAGGATATCCACATTCACTTTTCTCATCACCACGGATAAACAATTTCTACAATATCATGTTTAATTAGTCTCAGCTGAATACTGTAAGAATGCTAGCTACACAACTATAGTATACTCACAAACTCTGTTTGCAAAACCACATGCAGTTTACCCCACAACCCAAACACCACAACTACTACTACTACTACTACTACTACTACTACTACTACTATTATGAAGAGCCCTTTCAGAAACTAATCAGCTTGGATAGCTCACCAGAATCTTGCCACACTTGGATATCGATGGGAAGCTGTAGGTTATGCGGCATCACTGAAACTGGGTGTGTCACTGATGCTGCTGCTGCAGGTTGACAAGCCACAGCTGCGATCCATGACTGCTGTTGTAGAATAGGCATGTGATTATTGAAATTGAAGCTATTCATAGTTCTAGTCAAAAATCTTCCAATTTGTGGACTAGTTATTTTCTCCTCTGTCATAATTGTGGTGGAAGCAGGCACTGTCTCACAAACCTAGTCCACAGACAGATTCCTGTGCCATCCTAGACACCACTATTCCTCTCACCACCCCCAAGGAAAAGAACCAGCTCTAAAGCAGAAGCACCACCCTCTCCCCATCATCACCCATTATCATCCCAGACTGGAGCGCCTGAAGCATGTCCTTCACTGCAACTTTGACTATCTATCATTGTGCCCAGAAATGAGGGACATCCTACCCAAAATTGTTTCCACCTCTCCTAAAGTGGTATTCCACTGCCCACCCAACCTACCCTGAGTTTCACTAGATATGGCTTGTACCTCAGTAGGTATGGGAAGGGGAGGCTGGCAAAGCTTATAGCTGACAGTGTAGTGGATGGTGGTGGGATCACTACTTTCTGTAGTAGTTGTTGTTAAGAGCTGCACCTTTTTTTGCCCCGAAGTCAGCTGATAGATAACTATAAAATATTTCTGTATGCTGATGACACTAGCTTGGTAGTAAAGGCTGTTGTGTGCAACGTTGTTTCGGATAGTGCAGTTCAAGACATAAATTCATGGCTTCTACAAAGAAACTAACCCTAAATCACAGAGTAAGACTCAGTTTTTACAGTTTCTAACACACAATTCAACAAAACATGACATTTTAATTTTAAAGGCTGGACATATGATTAGTGAAACTGAACAATTCAAATTTTTAGGTGTTCAGCTAGAAAGCCCATGTTCAGGATCTTGTTCAAAGACTTAATGCTGCCATATTTACTATTCAAACAGTATCTGAAGTAAGTGATAGTTCGGCATGAAAAGTAGTCTGCTTTTCTTATTTTCATTCACTTACATCATTTGTTATTATATTTTGGGGTAACTATTCCCATTCTCAAAGGATATTTTTGGCTCAGAAGTGAGCGGTTCGGCAATAAGTGATGTAAGTTTGTGAACCTCTTGTTGACCCTGTTCATTAGTTTGGGTGTTCTGACCTTCACCGCTTGATATATATATTCTTCATCGTAATTTCTTGTTAACAATATCAGTGTATTCCCAAGAATTAGCAACTTTCACTCAGTTAATACTAGGCAGAAAGCCAATCTGCATTTGAATCACATTTCCTTGGCTCTTGTGCAGAAAGGCCTGTAAATACTGCTGCATCCATCTTCAGTAAGCTACCACAAGAATTCAAAAATCTTAGCAGTAATCCACGCACTTTCAAATTGAAACGGAAGAGTTTTCTCATGGGTCACTCCTATTGTGTCGAGGAGTTCCTTGAAAATTTAAGCTGATTCCTGCGTTATATTGCTAATTTTGTTTACATAAACATATGGCTTGTCTTCTTTTGGGTTCATAAACATTTTATTTTATCTGTCATTACCTTATGTTGTAATTTCATGTACTGGAACATTCCGTGACCTTGCAGATTCGCTCCTCAATTTGGTCCTACGGAACTAGATATGAAAAATAAAATAATAATAATAATAAAAATAAAAAAATACAATTACCTGGTAAATCCCTACGCCACTCCCACTCCCTACCTGATTCAACCAATTCCAGTCCTGTCACAGGCTTTTTCTATTATCTCATGAGAGACAGGGCCACCTGTGAAAGCAGCCATGTCACATACCACTTCAGCTGCAATTTCTGAAAAGCACTTTATATGGGTGCAACTACCAAGCAACTGTCCATGCAAATGAATGACCACCACCAGACCGTGGCCATGAGCAGAGTTTGCAACCCAAAGGTGGAGCCACTGCTGACCTTATAATGCTTGATTTCAATGGTTACTTCACAACATATGCCATCTGGGTCCTTCCCTCCAGCACCAGCTTTACTGCACTATGTAGACAGGAGTTACACTTGTCACACATTGTTTGTTCCCATAATCCTTCTGGCCTCAATCTGTAACCTCCAGCATCATTCCCCTCTTTCCTACAGTCTCACTTTCCTGTTTTCTGTCACCCTTTTCCAGACCATTTCCCCACATGATCATCAACACAATGTAGGTGTACAAGTGTGTGTGTGTGTGTGTGTGTGTGTGTGTGTGTGTGTGTGTGTGTGTGTGTGTGTGTGTGTTGTGTACACATGGAGATGGATTTAGAACTGGGTGGATGTATTAAAGAGTTGTAAACCTGGCATGAAATTTTAATAATTGATTAAAAAAGCATTGCTTGTGGTTATCAGTGTCACAGGTCCTGTATAAATGAGGAACTACTGTAGACTCACTGGTCCAGTGATGTCAGTTTTTAGCAGCACATCTGTAGACAGTGATTTACAAGATACTGGAACAAAAGCTTTTGATTAATAATAATAACAACAACAACAACAATAATAATAATAATAATAATAATAATAATAATAAATAAATAATAATAAATTTGGAATAGTGAAATGGAGTAACACAGACCTAGAAGCACTCAATACACTTACACGATCACAATGCCAAAAATATAGAATACATCACATACATTCAGCAACAGAAAGATTCACATTAAGCAGAAAGGAAGGAGGAAGGGGATTTATCGACATAAAAAACCTACATTATGGACAGGTAGAAAATTTAAGAAAATTCTTTATAGAATGAGCAGAAACTAGCAAAATACACAAAGCAATCACTCATATAAATATATTGGCTACACCATTGCAATTTCATAACCACTTCTACAACCCTTTAGATCACATAACATCAACAGATACGAAGAAAGTAAATTGGAAAAAGAAAACACTACATGGCAAGCACCAATATCATCTGACACAGCCACACATCGATCAAGATGCATCCAACACATGGCTAAGAAAAGGCAATATATACAGTGAGACGGAAGGATTCATGATTGCAATACAGGATCAAACAATAAACACCAGATATTACAGCAAACATATTATTAAAGATCCCAATACCTCAACAGATAAATGCAGACTTTGCAAACAACAAATAGAAACAGTAGATCACATCACAAGCGGATGTACAATACTAGCAAATACAGAATACATCAGAAGACATGACAATGTAGCAAAAATAATACATCAACAACTTGCCATTCAACATAAACTAATAAAACAACACGTTCCCACATACAAGTATGCATCACAAAATGTACCGAAGAATGATGAATTCAAATTATACTGGAACAGAACCATTATAACAGATAAAACACCACCACATAACAAACCTGACATCATACTCACCAATAAAAAGAAGAAATTAACACAACTAATCGAAATGTCCATACCCAACACAACAAATATATAGAAGAAAACAGGAGAAAAAATTGAAAAATACATCCAACTGGCTGAGGAAGTCAAGGACATGTGGCATCAGGATAAAGTTGACATTATACCAATTATACTATCAACTACAGGAGTCATACCACACAATATCCACCAGTACATCAACGCAATACAGCTACATCCAAACGTATGTATACAACTACAGAAATCTGTAATTATTGATACATGTTTCAATTACCCGAAAGTTCCTAAATGCAATGTAACATATACCATACAGTTAAAAGGAAGTCACGCTTGATCAAGGTCCGCGTCACTTTCCATTTTTAACCAGACGTAACATCTGAGAAGGGAAAGAAATAATAATAATAGATTGATAGTAATGATGAGGAAGAAATTGCTGTGACAGATGTACAATGGACACATGATTATGTGTAAGAGATATAAAAAGTGATAGAAACATCTGACTCATAAGGTGACATTAAAGCAAAAGGTACACTTACTTTATATATGTCATACTGCATAACAGATACATGTGTCTCTCCTAAATTTGTTGAAAAATGGAAATATGTTTCCGTATTTACTGCATAAACGATAGCAAATGTTAAAAAAAGTTCTGGTCATTTAATGAAACCTCAGACATTTAATTAAGAAAATATTTTGATCCACAGGTCCTCAAGAAGTACCGTTCGACAGTTCAGCAATTATCTGCAGAGCAGCTAGCACTCCAGGAGCAGGCAGGTCGTGTCTCAGAATTGGAATCTGAAAGAGCTTCACTTCGTGAACAGCTTGCAGAACTGACAACTCGTCTTGAGAGCATGGAGACCCTGGGTGATCCATCGTCAAGCCTAACACAACGTCGTCTTGAAATGCGCACCAAGGAGCTGGAGTCAAAACTTGAGTTGGAACAAACTACACGTGCTCGCTTAGAGGTATGCTTTTTACTGCAGTGCCTCCTGCTGTTTGAACACAAAATATGATAGTCAAAAACACAAAATAATGTTATTTAAGGTCGAAAATCAGAATTTACATATTGACTACTGTGACACAGTCAACCATGGTCGTACTGATGAACATGAACAAAGGAAAGAGACGTCAAATATTGAGCTAAGAAGTCACTCCAGTAAACGTGGCTGGAAGAGACTTTTTTAGTTCTGGAAGTTTAAAATTTAATGCTTATTCTCGTTTTTCATGTGTAAGTCACCCTCACTGTCCTGAAAATTAATAACAGAAGTCCTTTTTTGTTTTGCATAGTAAAACTATAGTATTTACACCATGTATTTGTATTATGGTGCTTACTTTTGTAATAGGCATTCACTTTAAAACTGAAATATTTTTGTGACAATGTGAAAGCAAAATAAACATTTCTGTTGGTTTGGGCAGTAACACTGAAGAAATATCATACCTGATAACAATGTCAGTATGAAACAGTACAGCCCTGGACAGAATACAGATAGTGGAAGGAGTAATGGAAACATATCACCATATACTTGATGTGCTTCTCACTTTGGTTATTGTTAGCAGCTACTGCAAGCTCATTTGATTTCTGCCACCTGGAAGGTGCTGTTCAGGTGGTCATGGTAATGTTTCTGTATCATCACCTTGAAAGACAAACAAGTACACCAAATGTTGACAGTAGGACTGGATGTTTAAGGGTGTGACTGTTACAGCTTCCTATGGGCAGAAGAGTATTGTGAAAGAGATTATCCATTTTAAATGAGTCACAAACTATGCAAATTATAAGGATAATACAAAACTTTTTTTAGCAATTTATAATCTTTCCTTTGTCTTTGGTTACAGACAACCGGTAAAAAATTTGTTGTGATAGTGAGCACTGATCACTGAGCTTAGAGTTTATGTAGCTTGATTATCATGGTCAGATGAAATAGTGTTTATTAATCTATCGTGGAGACTTCCTGAATTGTGGCTCACTGTTAATTGGCTCTCATTTGCATTCTGTAATCAAAGTAACACAAATGAACCTTAAAAAGAGCTACAGTAAATACAAGCATGCACAGAAACTTTAGTTTTATAAATTAGTTTGCAAAGAAAGGATTCCTTTTGTTTATTATCTACGAGTGTGACTTTGCTTCTGCTGGCAAAATTGTCAATAATGAGTCTCAAGCTTCAAATTGCAAACTTCTTTTTTAGTAGAAAGGACCTAAAAGGAAAATAGTAAAAAGATGTAAGATTTTATTGTTGTTTTCAGGTCCAAATAGCACGACTGAAGGAAGCAGTTGAAAGACTTCAGGATGAGGCAGCGGCAGCACGTGCAAAGGAGCAGGCGGCAGTAGATGCGTCCCGTAAGCTGCAGCGTACTGTTCGTGAACTACGTGAGGAACAAACGGCGGCGGCAGCTCGTGAATCCGAATGGGCCGTACGTAAGCGTGACCTTGAAAAGCGGCTGGAGGCTTCTGAAGCAGAAGCAGCTGCTGCACGTCAGGATCTCCGACTAGCACTTACTCGAATAGAGGATCTCCAGTCAGCAATTCGTGGAGAACTTGAAGATGGAGAGGACAGCAATGATGATGAAAATTCTGACAGGTGAGGGTATTTCTGTTTCTTGAAGATTTGCAACATGCATGTTTAGTGATGTTTTATAGGTACTTAAACAGTTGAATTGGAGAAAAGAAAATGGGGAGGGGGGCAGGGAAGTAGCTGAAGATTCACAATTTCATACATTCAAACACTATAATAAGAAATCGTGTGTGCGCACACATGCATTGTTAGGAGAGTCTTGGGAGGAAGGGTTGGAGATGGTAGAATGTGAATACATCTTGGTAACAATTGTAAAACCAGTGTCGTAGAGAGACATGGATAGTTAGCTAAAGACATTAAGTGAGTAGCAGTACCCTGTACCACAACTAGTTATTTATTTTCCTGTTCCACTCATGGATAGAGAGAGGGAAAAATGACTGTTTGTATGAGCCCTAATTTTTCGTATCTTTTCTTCGTAGTTCCTATGCGAAATTACATTGGTGGTAGCATGATCGATCTGCTGTCAGCTTCAAATGCCAGTTCTATAAACTTTCTTAGTAGTGTTCTTCAAAATGAATTCCTCCAAGGATTCCCACTTGAGCTCCTGAAGCATATCCGTAACACTTGAATGCTGATCAAAGCTACCGGTAACAAATCTAGCAACTCGTCTCTGAATGGCTTCGATATCTTCTTTCAATCTGACCTGGTGCGCGTCCCAAACACTTGAGCATTACTCAAGAATAGGTCACACTAGCATCCTATATGTTACAGATGAACTACACTTTCCTAAAATTCTCCCAATGAACCGAAGTTGACCATTGGACTTCTCTACCATATTATTGACATGCTTGTTCCATTTCATATCATTTCACAACATTATACCCAGATATTTAAACATATGACTGTGTCAAGCAGGTCACTACTAATACCATATCTGAACATTATGGGTTTGTTTCTCCTACTCATACTCATTAACTAACCCAAACAATCTTATGTTTCTTTCCACCTATTGTCTTCTTGTGTCAAATGATGAAACTTTTATCAGGCAGTGAAGTACACATTTTTATTGTTTGATCTCTCTCATCAATTTATTGCCATTTTGGCTATTGCATAACTGATAGTATCCCTCTGTAAAATCTATATTTTCAGCTACACTAAAAAATTTTCTTGTGTATAGGTGGCTGTCTTCTCATGTTACGTAGAGCAACTTTTGATTCACTTGCAGTAGTGGCCAAAACATTTATATGTATAGAACAGTGTGGTGATTGTGTGAAAAAGTATAATTCACCTGAGTAAACTATAAAATTTGATGATGTGGAATTTTAAGTACAGCAAATGTGATCTTCAGTCTGAAGGTTGGTTTGATGCAGCTCTCCACTGTACACTATCCTGTGTTGAGCCTCTTCATCCCCGAATAGCTGCTGCAACCTACATCCTTCTGAATCTGCTTATTGTATTCATCTCTTGGTCTCCCTCTATGATTTTTTTACCCCCCCTCCCCCTCCCAAACACACATACACTGTTGTGTCGGTAGCTGGGCCGACACCGTGAAGTTGAGATGGCTGAAAAGGCAAGCTAGACTAACGCAGACGGGCGTGAAGTACTGGAACAGGATACGTAATTAATGTTAGGAAGAAAAGTACGGAGCAGGTTTAATACTTAACTTTACTCATTGAGGTACATCGATCTTGACGATACACAGGAGACTTTAAGTACAATCACTGTATGGCTAATGTCGCCTTGCTAGTTCGTAGCCATTAACTTAGCTGATGGCTATTCTGTCTCTCGGCTAATGAGAGAGAAAGGCTTCGTACATCTGGTCGGTAGCTAGGTTCTCGTACAACTGGGGCGAGTGCTCTCTCGTATCACGAGACCTGCCTTGGTGGTGGCGCTAGGTCTGCGATTACACAGTGGCGACACGCGGGTCCGACATGTACTAAATGGACCGTGGCCGATTTAAGCTACCACCTAGCAAGTGTGGTGTCTGGCGGTGACACCACATGCACTTCCCTCTGATATTAAATTGGTGATCCCTCGATGTCCCACCATATGTCCTATGAACTGATCCCTTCATTTGGTCACAGTGTGCCACAAAATTTCTTGTCTCCCCAATTCTCTGCATTACCTCCTCATTAGTTATGTGACCACCCCTCTAATCTTCAGCATTTTTCTGTAGCACCACATTTTGAAAACTTCTATTCTCTTTGTGGTGTCACCGCCAGACACCACACTTGCTAGGTGGTAGCCTTTAAATCGACCGCGGTCCATTAGTATACGTTGGACCCGCGTGTCGCCACTGTCAGTGATAGCAGACCGAGCGCCACCACACGGCAGGTCTAGAGAGATGTACTGGCACTCGCCCCAGTTGTACAGCAGACATTCATAGCAATGGTTCACTGACAAATACGCTCTCATTTGCCGAGAGGATAGTTAGCATAGCCTTCAGCTACATCATTTGCTACGACCTAGCAAGGCGTGTATTCAATTGATATTTATTATGTGAAGCATGTATCATCAAGAGCGATGTTCTACAATTGTGGATTAAAGTTAAGTATTATATCAACTACGTACTTTATTTGCAATTCTCAAGATATTGTCCTGTTCCAGACCTCACGCCAGTCAGCGTGTAATTAAACGCCTGCATTTCGGCCTCCTCTAGAAAAACAGTGTTGGCTCTTCTGCCAACACTACACTCTTTTTGTCTAAACTGTTTGTAGGCCATTTTTTGCTTCCATGCATGGTTACACTCCAGACAAATACTTTCAAAAAAGCCTTCTTAACACTTAAATGTATATTCTATACTAACAAAGTTCTCTTCCTTCATAATGCTTTTCTTGCCATTGCCAGTCTACATTTTATATCCGCTCTACTTTGCCCGTCATCACTTATTTTGCTGCCTGAATAGCAAAACTCATCTACCACTTTAAGCGTCTTGTTTCCTAATCTAATTTCCATAGCATCACCTGATTTAATTTGACTACATTCCATTATGCTTATTTTGCTTTTTTAATTTTCACCTTATATCCTCCTATCAAGACAATGTCCATTTCATTCAACTGCTCTTCCAAGCCCTTTGCTGTCTCTGACAGAATTACAATGTCATTGGCAAACCTCAAGGTTTTATTTCTTTTTGCTGAGCTTTAATTCTTATCCAAATGTTTCTTCGGTTTCCTTTACTGCTTGCTCAATATAGAGATTCAATAACATGACCTAAAAATTTTGAAATAATTTAATTTTTGTACTGCTACACTTTTCTTTCTGGTGTATTTACAATTTCACCTCCAGAAGATAAGTACTGGATAGCAATTCAGTTAGTCACATATCTGAAAAGTTTTATCAATGATTACAACTTTGGCTGCAGCATATGCTTGCACATGATTCTTGTTTTCATTTCATAGTATTTCCTTTGCCAGGTAAAACTGTACTTTTCTAAATCTATGTTACCATTATTCTTCCAGTGCTCAAGACAGTGATGTTTCAGAAGATTCCATGAGTGTGTACCTCACAAACCATAAAGTCCACGTCAACTCCAGCCCTCGTACAACTCGAGCGTCACTAGAATTGGATATTACTTCAAGGTAAAAGAAAGAAAACATTTGTTAGTTCAATAGTATGTGGAATACTGTCTGTTTTAGAATTTATGTGAGAATTACTGATATTTTGATTGCTTCTGTAGCCCTTTATTTTCTTGTTGAAAATGTTGTGTCAAGTTAACTGCAGTTCTATTTGTGAGTCACACTCAAAGTGGAAACTATCTAAACTGTAACACTGGCAGGAGTTACACATTAAATTTATGTATAAACTGTATAGTATGAATGAGGCAGAAAATTTGGAAGTTATATTAAAATAGAAGAGACCAACAACTGATAATTGCTAGTAATTGCTAGTTGCAATGACACACTGGCTGGAGAATAACTGACTTCATTATGTGTTCTAGTCATAATCTTAATGAGAGGCTGTGTAGATTGAGGAAGAGCTCAAGTGCTAGCCTGTTGTCACGCCATTCACTAACAGTAGTGATAACACTGAAACTTTGTTGTGATGTGTTCCCTGGATAGGATCTTCTGGGTTCATGGAGACTTAATGTTTTGGTCACATGTAAATCACACCAAAAGTGTTGGTATACACATTCTCCATTCAGCTCAGTATCCATTCTTTTTATAACCCTTTGATTGCAGAGGATTTCCACAGTTCTCAAAGTACGCTGTGCCCTTTCTGTGGTTGACTGCTACAGCAGTAAATATGTGATGTTTGTTTGCTGTACAAGTCTCAGGATTCATGCTTGTTTATTGCTTGGCTGTGACTGACTTTATCAGCTCAATAGCAGCACTACTGGTGGACTCTTTCTATATCATGTCTGTTGGCACACCCTCACTACCAATCATAGTTACATATAAAATCACCAAATTATCATATCTGGCAAAGGTCTCTTATAAAAAATGTAATAGACTTTCTGTCTGTTGACATATCCCAAAGCACAATTAATCCACAGTGAATAATCTAGTTGAGGCATTTATTCTGGGAGCCTACAAACACATCACAGCTGAATATGTCTTTATATGTCTTATGGAAATGGCATTTACAAAAATGTATGTAGTGTAAATATTGTAAATAAATACTGCAGACCATGTGCATAACTTGTGGTCTTGAGATTAGTGCTGTTGCCTCTAGATCTTGGGTTCCCGGGTTCAATTTCTGGCTCAGGGTTTGAGTGTTTGGGTTGTTCTAATTATTTCATCTCATCTTCAACAACATGCAAGTCACCAAAGTGGTGTCGAACAGAAAGACGTGCTCTAGGCAGTTGAACAACTCCAGATGGGGTGTCCAGATCAGTAGTGCCATACAGTCATTTCACTTCACGTGAGACTATCGTAGTGCATGTCAAAAACTTGGAACAGACAAAGATGAGAAATGTCAAGCATGTTGAAAGTATTATTTCATTGCCATGGCAGTAATCATCCTGCTCATGAAATATGTAACAGCACTGACACACCAGTAAGTCACCTTACAATGATTGTCACTAATTTGATTTAACTAATTAATGTCAGATAGTATTAAACTTTATTAAAATACAGGGTGATTCAAAAAGGACTTTACAACTTTAAAAATTCATATAAATTTATTGAAAGAATATACAGAGCTGGGTTTAGTGTTGTTTAGTATGGAAACACACAAAGCTTTTTTACCTTAAACTAATAAACTAAAGATATTGTATGTTGCTTCCATTGGTTATCCTGCACACATCCCATTGGAAGTCATTTCTTCCCAGACTCACTGTAGCACTGCAGGTGTATCTTGCTCAGTGGCGGTGTAAATTCTTGCTCTAAGTTCAGGTAGAGAAGCTGGCATAGGAGGTACAAACACGGTTTCCTTGATGAATCCCCATTTAAAAAATTGAGTATTGACAGGTCTGGGGAACATGGGGACCATACAATTGGTGCATCCCAGCCAATCCATTGACATGGAAAGTGGTCGCTGAGAAAACTCTGGACGTCAGCCAGTTAGTGGAGAGGTGCATCATCTTAAATGAAGTAAACATTTCGTTCATGGTCGTCCTCATTGATCCATGGTATCAAAAACTATTGTAACATATCCAGCCAGGTACACTATTCTGTTGTTGGTTCTTCATGGAAAAAAAGGGGCCGTACACTTTGTTCTTTTTGAATGCACAAAAAATGTTCAGTTAAGGGCTATCACGAACAAGTTGCAACATTTGATGTGGATTTTCATTGCCCCAAATCCTACACTTAACGTGTGTTAACCTTGCGATGTAAGTGAAAAGTCAACTCATCAGAAAATATGATTTTGTCCAGGAAATGTTCATCGTCATGTAATCAATTTAACATACCTGCACAGAAGTTCTTGCAAGCAATTTTATCATTGTCTTGTATTGCTTGTATGATCATAAATCAGTACTGTTTCAAAAGCAAACAGTTTTTCAACACATGCCAAACAGTCATATGTGGGATTTGCAGTTCGTGAGATGCATGGTGGGTTGATTTCATAGGGCTGTTGACAAAACATTGTCTCATTCCTTCAACGATGTCGTCAGATATGCTTGGATGACCTGGTGATTTCCCATCTCTTACTGAGCACCCTGTTTCTGCAAAATATTTATGCAATTCATAAATTGTAGGCCTACTATTAGGATCTTTAGTGTGGAAATTAGTCTGAACTGTTGTCACTGACTCCAGCACACACACACACACACACACACACACACACACACACACACACACACACACACACACAGAGCTAGGACGCTCGGGTCCAGTGAAGCCAGCCATCTTTAATGCAACTGCTGCTAGTGCTCCGTACTGTGTGATTCCGCACTAGTGAACTATGCGAGACAAAACTTGATGTATTTCCCTACAAATTGACACTACAATCACCTCTGTAGGTACTATGAATTAATTTATATGAATTTTCAAAGTTGTTAAGTCCTTTTTGAAACACCCTGTATGTGTTGTCATTTGTTTGCTGATACAGCAGCATTGTGGCAAGTGTATTTGACTTCAGTCAATGCTGAATCAAAACTATGTCTTCACATTTAAGAAACCACATTAAAACAGTCCTTCCAAGTGTACATCTCATTTTTTTTCAGCAGAACAGTTCTGCTGTAGCCTGACACCAGACACTTTTCTGTTCTTAACAATATTTTAAAAAATATAGTTGCTACTCAACATGTAGCAGAGATGCTGAGTCACAGGTAGGCACGACAAAAAGACTGTCAAAAAGCGAGCTTTTGGCCAACAAAGCCTCTGTCAAAAATGGACCTCCCCCCCCTCCCCCCCCCCTCCCCCGCCCCACATATGGTTAGTAGCAACTATCAGTTTCATAATATTGTTACATTCTATCCTGAATTTTCAGTTGTTTTATTTTTCCATTTTTAAGTTGTACCAAAAGGTGTATATCACAAAATGTATTGAAAGTGAAAGAAATACATCATAAGTTATATGTTGTTGTGAAAAGTTCCAAATAATTCTTAATTTTTCAAATTGAAATGTTTTCTATTAACCCCCTTTTCCAAAAAAGTTACCTTGTTTGCTTGTTATTTGTGGGCAGTAGCAGGAGGAAATAATGTGCAGGATAGAATTAAGCCTCGCATTTAATGGAAAAGAACATTCTGTAAGCATACACTGCTGTATAAAACAGACTGCAACTTCTGATAAGAAGTGTGAAGTTGTTTGTTGTTGATTGTGATAAAGACTGGACATTTTGTAATGGATAAATATTTGTTAATCATCTGTCAGCTTTATCGAACAGTCAGTTATGTAATAATGAATAATGTTTTTGCTTTGGAAACGTAAAGTTCAATTCATTATTGATGAAATCAGTGTTAGTATATGTCAGGTATTTTAACACTGTATACAAAATGCAAATAAATATTTACAATGTGATGTTCTTCACTCTCTCATCAGATCACTGGAGGTGGCTTCACTGAAAAAGCCGAACGACAGCTCAGGGAAGGAGTCGTTTGCATGAGACTGTCTGAACATAGCCTGCTGTGTTGTCAGCAGCTGGCTACCACGATGAGCCGCATTCATAGGAGAATGGACTCAGTGGGGGGGCAGCCTGTCACAGATGGCTCCCATACCACATTTCTGAGACTGGACTGAGTACAATAAACTGCAGGATATACTGTAACAATTTGAACATAATATATAGATTTTAGTACAATAAATTATTGTTTGCTCTCTATTAGCAAAGATATGTAATGAATTGTATAAATATGTAAAATTAAAAGCAACTTTGGGCTAATATATAAATATATATATATGTATATCTTTGTATACTGCTGCATACCTTACCAATATATTTCTTAAAGTCTTTTGAAATTCCTATCTGTGTCATTGTTAGTTTCCTGAAAGAAAACCTTGACTGTTGTGTTCAGCATTTAAAACTGTTATTGGGAAATAATTGTTTTAGTATATTTATATGTTACTGCATTTCCAATAATATAATAATTGTGTTTTTTATGGAAATGTGAACATACTTTCATTGCCATCGATTCCATTCCTGAGAAAGTGAAGTATTTGCCAATAAATGTTTTATAAATAACATGTCTTTGTTGCTTAAATATTTGTCAGAAATGATTTTTAAAGACCTATGTACAGTGTCTCATTGTTGATTGGACATGTGGAGAGAAAATGTATGATACCTATATATTTATATGAATATGGCAATCAAATGGTGGCTTGATGATAAATTTTGAGGAAGCTGAAAAAAGTTAGCAAGACAGCAGAACAAAATGGCAAACAGAAATTGCACAAATAATTGTGAAACATGTGAAATCAGAGGCACATCCAATTTGTTTACTGACTGTTATGGTCATATACTCATTCCACTGCCATCCTTTTACAAAATTATTTGAAGATATTTGAGTTTCGTGACTATTTTGAATATTGCAAGATTAAAAATATAACTACTGGCAACTTGTCTTTCATTTGTTACTAGAGACGTCACCTGTTTTTTACCCTTAAAGATAGAGAAATACAATTCTGTGGCGATAGGCTAGAATACTAGGCAACTAAATTATTTCTTTAGACATTATTTTGCACAGATGATGTAGCTGTTGGCAAGTGTGGGTGATTTATAGCATAACTAAATGGAAGATACTTCATGTCAGTGTGTATCTCCAGCAGAATTTGTGTCTATATTTACATCTATACTCTGCAAGCCACTGTGAAGTGCATGGCAGAGGGTATATCCCAGTGAACCAGTTGTTAGGGTTTCTTCCCATTCCATTCATCTATGGATCACGGGATAAATGATTGTTTAAAAGCCTCTGTGTCGGCTGTAATTAATCTAATTGTGCCCTCAAGATCCATATGTGAGCAAAACATAAGGTGTTGTGGTATATATTGTGTCCCACTGTTTAGAGGCACAAAATGCGTGGGTGTTTTCAGCTCGTTACTAAATGAAAATAAGTAGGACGACGAGTTGATGGGAGCTGAAGGAGTCCAGGTTGCAATGATATGCGGTACGGCACACTGTTAGAGAGAAGGATTGTTATTCAAGAAACACATAGTACAATGAAAATGCTTACCTTCAGTAGTTTTTATAGGACTGCAGCTGCGGCTATGAACTGACAATCTCGTAACATGGAATACCATGAACTAATACAACATATTCTCAGGGACTTAGCCTGATGGGCCCTCCTCAGAGAATCAATGCAAACACTACAGAACTGGCTGAGGGCTGATTATGAAAGTGTCTGCCTATGTTGAAATCTAGCTAAGAAGTGAACGAGGCACACTGCAGTTCCATCGAGGTGCACAGCCCGTTAGAGTGCGCTGTGCTTGGCAGACAATGGGCTGCCAACCTTGTGTTGGCATGGCATTGTAGTAGTATCTGTGGCAATGATACTACAGTATATTCCTAGTCATCATTTCAAACCAGTTCTGGAAGCATGTAAGTAGGCTTTATCAGCATAGTTTATGTTTATCTTCAACCATCTGCCAATTCAGTTTCTTCAGATTTCTATGATAGTCTCCCATGGATCAAAGAAAACTCTGGTGATTCATGCTGCCATTCTCTGTATATGTTAAATATCCCGTTGCTCCTGTTTGGTACAGGTCCCACATACTTCAGCAATATTGTGGAGTTGGTCACAACAGTGATAAAAATACTATTTCGTCTGTCCAGTTGATTTGAAAAGGTAACCAAAACTACTCGTGAATTAAATAAAAAGAGCATCTTACAACTTTGGCTGTTTGTATATTGAGGCAGTTAACACAAGTTGCCAACCTGCAATTAATCCAGCATGCTATAAATCCATAAAATACATATTCTGATAAAATATTACATTGTCGTTGCTTTTGACAAAGATAGTATTATTTCACAAATACTTAGAAGAGAGAACTAACTAAGTTTCTTCTGTTGCTACTTATACTCCTCGAAACTACACTGTTCAGTTTGTTTCAGGTTAGGACATTGACACTCCTCAGAGTAATGTGTTCTTGGGAGAGGCACAGTAACACATGAAAGTGCATGACATAATGCGACAGCCAACTGCAATTCTGTCTCCTGTGTATTTTTTGAGTGTAGGCAAACACTTAGTGTTTACATCTATGTTAGTGTGCATTTGGTGTCATTGTTCTTGTCATCTTAGTGTTAACTGTGGGTGACACTAACAAAACATGTCTAGTGCTATAAGTGGAACACCTTTGCTGTATGGCAAGATGGTGCATTGGACAAACATTTTGGTGGAGCAGAACTTAATTTTCCATGTGAATCTCCAGTTTTTGAGGGTTAAGTGGTTTCCCGAAGTTTCTGCATGTGCATATGACGATGAGTTCTCTGTAAAGGGCTTCTTCAGTTACCTTCATCACTCTTGTACAACCCAAGCTTACACTCTCCCTTTAATGACGTTGTTATCAACATGATGTTATACCTCAATCTTTCTTTTCTTTACCACCGTTTGTTGCTTTTTACTGAATAAATTTTTCAAGGGTGCCTTGGAAGCAGAACTGACCCTTTGAGTGGAGAAGACTCAAATGTTATTAAGATATTACAAGAGAGAAATCAATTCATGTGATGAGAGTGCGGGACAGCAAGAGATAGACATAATGTTGATGTTGCGACGTATTCCCAATCACTTTCTGTGCAGAATACATTGCCCAACAGCATTCTAGATCTAAGGCTGCTATGTTTCTACCGTTTATTATATTTGTTCCTTCTTGTATCCATGTTCCCATGGACAGCATTTTAACAGTATAATTTATTACATGTCACTTTATAAATAAGCTCTCTTTTACAGTATTTTCTTATCCAAGTTAATATATATTAATTTGAAACAAACCATAGTATTTCAGTGTTCCCTGGTAGCTATTAATTGTTGTGATTCTACTGAACAACACCTACCATGACTCTTATGACTTTAGTTGGCGTTAAAAAGTTTCATAACAATCTTATACATGATATAGCACCACTAATATGGCAGTCGGTCTTCCTCTCTTAATGGTATTATGCTAGATAACTACCATAACACTTGTACCATTGTAACTGTGAACTTAATGATAATGTGGCTCTGCATATTATTCTATGGCTAGCGGATGCTGTTAAATTCCAATAGGATGTTATTGCCTAGTCTTGAAACCAGTGCAGAATAAACTACCTTCTGTCAAGGGTCTGGGTTACAGTTGGTGACAGTCTGAAAATCACTTGTTGTGAAGGGTGACTCTGTTGCAATAGCTGCCCCAAGCCACTGCTCTACTGATCCGTAGTTGTAGATTTACCAAAATGTGTGGAATCTACAGTCACTGTTAGCAATACACCTTCCCACCACACCTGTTGGACATAAGTGCTTTGAGTTAATGCACAACATGCACTCGTCATATTGGAATCACTTCACAACTGCAGTTCTATCCCTCCAGATCTGCTCAAGCACTAAGTATGACACACTATACACCAGTGCCAAAATGTGACTCGTTTCATCAGAGTAAGTTAAACACAACTAAAGGTAGTACAAGTATAGGAAAGTGTTCACAATTATATGAAAGAAGTTCCTCTTACTTGCATGTGTCCAAGTACTACCATTACTCTTAACCTGACAGATTTATGCAATCAGAAGAGGCAGTCAAAAGCCAGCATAATGATTCAGCATTCACACACTTTGCTGGTCACAGTTCTGTGAATGTATCATACATCATTTATTTTGTGACCTCTATTCTGCTGTGTGCTTCGCAAGTCAAACTCAGCCTATATGCTAATGGCTAATGCTCATCGGCTAATTTGTTTTTGGAAGAAAGTTTGGAAAAGAGTGAAAATGTGGAATTTATCTTTTGTAATTGAGAAAAAAGCCTTGTTAATTGTATTAAAGACATGTTATTTGTATTAAGAAAACTGTTACAGTAGTGTAACTATAAACCATTTCTTCACTGTTATGGGCAGATAAAAAATCTCTTCAGAGTTTTTAATAACCTAGAGTGTTATCAAGATGATGGAAGTGTCCTTCACCTATAGTCATTTGAAAATACCAGCTATAATTCCCATCAAAACTGGTAACCATAGCTTCGCATGACATGAGCATTAAATGCTCTTAATATTAGCTGGAGTCTTGGGCAACACAGCCTGGTGTAGCTACGGCTGCTGGGGACTTGTTCCACCTGTCAGCACAGTGGTGCTGTCAGCCTGTGGTGTTATCTTCCGGTCGCTCAAATACTTGCAACCTATCTCATCCCAAAATTCACCAGAAACTGGTAAGGAATTGCCATACGGTATACTAATTCCATGTTTGTACACACTTTTTCTTTAACAAGTTGATTCCTTACATGGTTCATGTTTGTATAATGATTAAGGATGTTCATTCTGTTGAAGTCTTGATATAAATATTGAAAAAATTTAGAAGTTTAAAATTTTGAAATTGCCTCCCATTGTCTCAGCCAATTTTCTCTTGGGTTCGATGAGGCTCACCTCACTACTTTTCATGTTGTGTGTAAAGTTTTAACATGTCCACCTTGGCACACATTGAGTTATAATGTGCAATATAAAGTAATTAAAATAAAAAGAAATACCCATTCACAATAAAAACATTGCAGTATGGTGTTCAAATTTCTTGGATAAGCTATCCAAAAAGTAATCTCTGCTAACAAACCACGTCAGCATTACTGTGTGCTTCCCATTTCGAGTATGTTGCATAAAACGGTTGTCTTTTTGACCAGTGACATTCACTTCCTTGTTCAGTTGTGGTCTGTGCTTCAGTGGTGACAGAAGTTAATAAAACTGCAAGGAATTGAAATAATAGCTTCTTAACATATTGACTGCCCGCCCCCCCCCCCCCCCCCCACACACACCACACCACACCACACCACACACACACACACACACACACACACACACACACACACACACAAAGCAGTAGAAGATTCACTGCCAGGCCAGGCCAGGCCATGGCATCGGGCATTGACTATGCTGTGGCTCTCAGTGTGTTACAGTGTGTGTGCGCATGTATGTTAGAATGATATCTGAAGAACAGAGCAGTTGTATGTGGCTGATCAATCAAAGTCATAATCCAAGGACCGGAGCTTGTAATGGGGGTAATTATATGTCAATGAAAAATTAAAAAACAGAACAAAAAAAAAGCAACCCTACTCCTTCCCCCCCACCCCCCACCCCCTCCCCCACATCTGTTTGTGTTTTAGTTTTAAATTATTTCGGAATGTTCTCTCCTGATCATCTCAGCCATAAAAGAGTAATACTTTTTTTACAGTGGTGAATGTTAGTGTATATTAAGGACCAAGCTCAAAAGATGATAAAAGTTTGCTGACTGTCCTTTATAGAGTGCAGTCAAAGGATGTTTTCCATGTAAACTGCTGGTCTTGGAACATTGTTCAGCAAAATTAAACATGATGTTAATGAAATGTTACTATAAATCCTGTTCCAGATTGCCCTGTTGTTCTTTCTGGCCCACAGTACAGCAGAAAATACTGAGGCACTTACCCTTGACATCCCAGTTCTTGTAATGTAACAATGTTGCACTTCATAATCTCTTTAGCTATTGCTTTCATTTTTCCAGGTTTCAATATTGTTCATGCATTCCAAGTTACTATTGCCATATCTTTTGTCCTTTGTCTTTGCCGAAGTTGTGTGTTCTGTATGTCCCATCCATTATCCGAGGCTCTTGTGTTTCTGTAACATGACATTTTTACAGTTATGGGCTCCACACTCAACTCCCTCACTGGAGGACATGGAGATTATGGAAAGTATTTTGGAATTTGAACCTGATAAATGAAAGACTCAGCAGACCGAGAATAAAATGGAAATTCAGGAATATAACAATAATGACAGCACACCCACCAACTGTGAAAGCAGGGGCAGGAATAAAAGCACAGTTCTAAGCCCTTGAAAGTACGTACAGTAAAGTAAAAAACTTGTTAACTGTGCAAGACTTTAATACACAGATTGGGCAAAACAAATACAGAAGATTATCATGGAGATACGCATTACATGAAGAAAATAATGAGAATAGAGATATGTTGTGTCATAATTTACTCATCAGAGCACATGCTTTCCATACAAAAGAATAAATGTTGGAACATGGAAGTAATGTGGAAGTGGAATAGTTAACCAGAAAGATCTTATGTTAGTAAAAACATGATATGCCACATCAGTCATAGGTGTACAGGTCTGCAGGGGTCCAAATTGTGATTCAAACCACTATCCTATAAAATCTGTAGTAAAGAAAGAAGTTAGTGGCAATATAGACTGAAGAGCCAAAGAAACTGGTACACCTGCTTAATATCGAGTAGGGCCCCGCAAGCATGCAGAAGTGCCACAACATGGCATGGCATGGACTCGACTAATGTTTGAAATAGTGCAGGAGGGAATTGACACAATGAATCCTACAGGGCTGTCCATAAATCTGTAAGAGTATGAGGGTTGGAGTTCTCTTCTAAATAGCACATTGCAAGGTGTCCCAGATATGCTCAATAATGTTCATTTCTGGGGAGTTTGGTGGCCAGCAGAAGTGTTAAACTCAGAAGAGTGTTGCTGGAGCCACTCTATAGCAACTCTGAATGTGAGGGCTGTTGCATTGTCCTGCTGGAAGTGCCAAGTCCCTCAGAATTCACAATGGACAGGAATGGATACATGTGATCAGACAAGATGCTTATGTATGTGTCACCTGTCAGAGCAGTACCTAGACGTATCAGGGGTCCCACATCACTCCAACTGTGCTTGCCGCACATCATTACAGAGCCTCCACCAGCTTGAGCAATCCCCTGCTGACATGCAGGGTCCATGGATTCATGAGGTTGTCTACCCATACGTATCCATTCACTTGATAAAATTTGGAACGAGACTCGTCCAACCAGGTAACGCGTTTCCAGTCATGAACAGTCCAATGTTGGTGTTGACGGACCCAGGTGAGTCATAAAGGTTTGTGTCATGCAATCATCAAGGGTACACAAGTGGACCTTCGGCTTCAAAGTCATATTGTTGTTGTTACATTGAATGGTTCCCATGCTGACACTTGTTGATGATCGAGCATTGAAATCTGCAGCAATGAGCGGAAGGATTGCACTTCTGTGACATTGAATGATTCTCTTCAGTCATAATTGGTCCCATTCTTGCAGGATCTTTTTCCGGCCACAGTGATGTCAGAGATTTGATGTTTTACTGATTTCCTGATATTCACGCTACACTTGTGAAATGGTCGTATGGGAAAATCACCATGTCATCGCTACCTCAGAGATGCTGTGTCCTATCGCTCGTGTGTCGACTATAACACCATGTTCACACTCACTTAAAACTTGATAATCTGCCATTGTAGTACAGCAACTGACCTAACAACTGCACCAGACATTTGTTGTCTCATATAGACGTTGCCAACCTCAGCACTCTATTCTGCCTGTTTACATATCTCTGTATTTGAATACGCGTGCTTACACCAGTTTCTTTGGCA
Source organism: Schistocerca serialis cubense (assembly GCF_023864345.2). NCBI lineage: Eukaryota > Metazoa > Arthropoda > Insecta > Orthoptera > Acrididae > Schistocerca > Schistocerca serialis. The sequence continues at coordinate 433,474,934 of NC_064646.1, forward strand.
CTTCAGTGTATAAAACTGGAATGAAGTAAAATAAAATTGGAATATAGTGAAACTGAGTGATCTTGAAATTGTAAAAGCATACAAAATAAAAATTAAAGATCTCCTGACAACCAGTAAGGAAACAATGGGGAATCAAGAAAGATGAAACAGAATCAAGAAAATGGTGAAAGAGGCAGCAGGAGAAACTATCTGGATAAGAAGAAAAGAAAGAAATGAATGGTTTGATGATGAATATAGACTATCAATAGAACATAAAAATGCTGCAAGACTGAGAATGCTACAAAGGGAAACAAGAAGAAATGTGGATATGTAGAAAGAATTAAGATTTTATGCTCATGGGATATATAATGAAAAGAAGAAGGAATGGCTGAAAGCAAAATTTCAAGAGGTAGAAGACCTATAGGAACAGAAAGAGACAAAACATTTTGTCACGCAATATGAAATATGAGAATAAATTGTCAACCCATGCAAAATGCATGTAAAAATAGAAATGGTAAGACAATCAAAAGGCAAACTAAAAATATTACAGAGATGGGTGGAATACTTTGAACATTCGTGGTATACCAACTCAGACCACAAGAATGGTAGGAGAATATAGATGTAAGAGCAGATGAGAGGGAAGAAGCAAAAAGACCAAAAATGGAGGAGTTGGAGTCAGTGATACATAAACTATGAAATAACCATGCACCTGGTGTAGGCGGGATAGCATCAGAACTTATAAAATTTGGTGGTTGTCCTCTCATACATGAAATAACATGAAATACATGCATTAATAAACAGCATATGGGAAAATAAAAGCTTGTCTGATGACTGGAAAACTGGAATAATATGTCCTATATATAAGAAACGAAAAAAGTTAGCCTGTGAAAATTATAGACACACAAATTTATTGAATACAGCCCTAAGATATTTTCTAGGGTGCTGAATGGTGCAATAAAGAAGTGTGCTGAAAATATTCTCACGATGTGGTTTTCAGCAAAATAGAGGCATTTCTGACCAGTTATTTGTTATTAGATAAAAAATAGGGAAATTTTATGAATATGACATAGATCTCCACTTCATGTTTGTTAATTTTTAACAAGCTTCTGATATTGTCAACAGGCCAGCATTGTATGATGCACAAAAAGAATTGTTCACCTGTGACAAGCTGAGAATGTTAGTTAACAATAAGGACACAATTGCAAAAGTAAAAGCGAACAACAAAATGACCAAGAGCTTCAACTTTACAGATGGTGTGAAACAGGATGATGGTCTCTCTGCAGTCATGTTGAACTTACCACTGCACAGTCTGATACAAAAAACAGACAAGAGAGGAACAATAATGATGAAATCCAATCAGATATGTGCATTTGTAGATGATTTCGTGATTATGGCAAGTGACGTGAACACTTTAAAGACATGTAGCAGATAAGGAATCAGAAGGAGCAGTAATTGGACTTAAGGCAAATGAAAATAAGACCAGATACATGATGTAATCTAACCCTCCCACACATCACTATTAAAATTTTCTGTCTATGCACAAATTTTGAAAACTTTGAGAGGTGTAAGATATACAAAAGAAAAACTTATTACTTATCTTCATTATCTGGTTGTTGTTGTTATTATTGTTTATATTGGTTCCAAGTCTTGTCTAGGGGTACATTCTTGCAGCTGAAATTTTGATTTAATGTTATGGGTTCCTGAAGATGAAATAACTGATGAAGATTTTCCTGTTACAATGAATTTCTTTTTATTTCATCCCATTCTTCTAAATCACATTGACTTAACAATTTTCACCTCTATCACACCACAAATTCCATTATTGGTGACACAATCAAAAACATGTGTGATTCCATTAGAGGCATGCCCACTACTACTTCTACTCACATTCTGCCGAACTCACAATTTCCAAACAGTTTACAAAGCAAAAGAGTTTGCAAACTTTCCCGACAGGAGAAGACTTTACCAAACTATATCATTCTTTTATAAATATATCCAGAAATAAATTTAATAATTAATGTTATTGTGCAATTAATAATATGAATTTTAAGTATACCAGAAATTTTTTAATTTCAAATACTTGTAAAAGAAGGGTAATTTTAACTGCACATGCAGAGTACTAACAAATCGATTTCTTTTTACATATTTTAGCCTGAAACATACCACATTGAATACAAAATCATATGAAGTTCATTCACTTAGACTGCTGATAAAATGTTCACCTACACAAGAATTGATAGTATACGTGGTATCGGCTAGTTCTATAAAAAAAGGTAATTTTAGAGGAGGGTGACCCATTATAATGGTAATGTCAAATTGTAAGGCAAGAAGAACACCAAATGACCTGGAGACCTCTAATAAATGTTTAAAATCTGTCAGCTGCCTCCATTATTTAGGCGTCCTCTTAACCAGTAATAATAATTTGAGACACTGTATTAGAGAGAGAATACAAGCAGGAAATAGATCCTATTATGCAAACTTACAGGTATTCAAGAATTCTCTAACTTTGAGATCAACCAAGTTAAGGGGATACTATTCCCTTGTGTGACCAGTTATTATATAGGAATCAGAAATGTACCTGATGACCATAGCACATGTGAACAACCTAAGGGCATTTGAAATCCTGAAAAAACTTTATGGTCCAATGAGGGAGGCAGATGGTTGGGCAGTAAGGTACAACCATCAAATACAAGAGCCCATATGAGGGAAATGCACAGTAAAATTTGATGGATCTAAAAGAATACACTGGTTAGAACATATGAGAGGATGATAGATGACAGGATGCCCAAACAAATAATGAAAGGCAGATTGTATCCACCAGAAGGAAGGGCGGATCAAGAGCTAGATGGCTGGACAATGTGTTGGCTAACGTGACAAAGATGGGCAACCAAGGATGGAAGAGAAAAGCGGAGAACAGAGATGTTTGGAGGAAGATTAATGAGGAGGCCAAGGCACATTGGGAACTATAGTGCTGAAGATGGAGAAGAATTAGATAAATAACTGTAATTAAATTTACTAAAATTGTAATTAAACCATAATTAAATTTACTAAAACTTATGACTGTGTTTCAAGTGATGTAAGAGAGTAGGTGAATTAGTTTCTTATCTAGTAGGCTGTCCACAAATCTGAAATTCACAAGGATGCAGAATGAGATTTTCACTCTGCAGCGGAGTGTGTGCTGATATGAAACTTCCTGGCAGATTAAAAGTGTGTGCTGGACCGAGACTCGAACTCGGGACCTTTGCCTTACGTGGGCAAGTGCTCTACCAACTGAACTACCCAAGCACGACTCACGCCCTGTCCTCACAGCTTTACTTCTGCCAGTACGTCTCCTACCTTCCAAACTTTACAGAAGCTCTCCTGCGAACCATGCAGAACTAGCACTCCTGAAAGAAAAGATATTGCGGAGACATGACTTAGCCAAAGCCTCGGGGATGTTTCCAGAATGAGATTTTCACTCTGCAGCGGAGTGTGCGCTGATATGAAACTTCCTAGTAGATTAAAACTGTGTGCCGGACGGAGACTCGAACTCGGGAGTTTGAGTCTCGGTCCTGCACACAGTTTTAATCTGCCAGGAAGTTTCACAAGGATGCTTATTGCATTTTGGGTTTTCTGAATCTAAATAATGCAATACTTCTATATCATTATTTGTTTCAAACATGGAAAAATTTCTCCTTAGTAAATGATGACAATTAGTAATTATAAGTACAGCCATTAGCATACATTTTCAACTTGTTGCCCGAACAAGGTGGCACAGTGTTTAGCACACTGAACTCACATTTGGGAGGACAATGGTTTTCTGAGATTTAGCTAAATCGCTTCATGCAAATGCTGGGATGGTTCCTTTGAAATGGCACAGCTGATTTCCTCCCCATCATTCCCTCATCCAATGTTTGGTCCCCTCTCTCAAATCAGCCAACTTGTTGAACCCATACTGTATGCTTAACTAGTTAGCTGTTGATTTTTCTCTCCCTGTCATGTGAAGTACCAAACAAGAGGAGCCGTATGAACGGTCAGATGCCCCTGATGGAATGACATGGAGACCTCTAACTGTTTCCATATCACCGGTAAGCTACACATGCCCTTAAGCATAGTGGTGAACACCTCAGATGGCAAAATCCAGTTAGCAATAACAGAATCAGTACCACTTGATCAAAATTATTTTAGTCTCGGGTCATACTTTAATGGCCACTGTTACATGTGGTGGTGGGACATTGTGTGTTACAAAAAATGGAAGTCTTGACTTTGATAAACAGTTTGGTAGGGCGATAATTTTGTTTTAAAAAAAGCTATGTCTCTCTAGTTTGCCCATGTGACACTGGAGTGGGTGGCTGTTTAGGCACAACAGTGGAAATCTGATGATCTCTGAGGGCCTGTGCAATCTCGTTATATAAGACATACTCAAAAAGTAAGGACCATTTATTTATATAAATCAATTGTGTGACTATAGCATGATGTATTGATTGTTTATAAAGCCATAGAAGTCATTATTTTGACTAAGTAGTAGTTTAACTGTGGGTGAAAGCTGCTGTGTCCTACTGTATGTAAGTGTGAGTGGGCCGGGTTTAGTGTCATTACACGTGTGTACTCAAATCAACCGCCAATTGCATCAGTGTGGGCCAGCCATAAAAGCCACTGTAGGAAGCATGCTCGGTCTACAGCTTTCCATCTACCGGCAGCCTGCGCCTGTATATGTGTGGAGCAGACTGACTGGTGAACTCTATGTTCTTCTAGTTTGCGCCATGTACATCAGCTGTTCTGTGTCTTGTTACATGTGGAGTCACGAGAGACTTACTTCTGTTATTATTCACAGGGTTGTGCATAAATCCACATTTGTATTACTTGGATTGATTTCATGTATTACTTGGTCTACTACTAAAGCAAACAACATTGGGTTCTAAAAGTGTTACTGCCAAAAGTGGGAGGTCCGTGTTGGACAACAGGTTTTGAGAATAAACAAATCTACATGTGCTCACATTCATCATGAGTTGTTTATAATTTAGATGCCCAATATAATGAGTGAAAACCTTTGAGCAAGGCAGTCAGAAAGAAGCAGTATTTCTTGACTTCCAAAAAACGTTTGAGTCAGTACCACATCAACAGCTATTAACAAAAATATGATTGTATGAGATATCAAATAAAAAATATGACCAGATTGAAGGCATCTGAGTAGTAGGCTTGCACTATGTTACCTTGGATGGAGAGTGGTTTACATACATAGAAATAACTTCATGTGTGCCACTGGTAAGTGTGTTGTGGCCATTTTAGTTCATGTTGTATATTAATGACATAAGTGACAATATTAATAGCAACCTCAGACTTTTTGCAGATGAAACATATATCTTTAACCAAGTACAATCTGAAAAATCTTCACAAGTACACAGTTATATTGTGATAAGGTTTCAAAATTATGCGAAGACAGGAAACTTGTTTTAAATGTTCAGAAATGTAAAAATTTGCAATGTACAAAATCTGGAAAAATACAATTGTAACATCAATATTGCAAAAAGGAATAATATTGTTACATTCCATCCTGAATTTTTCATTGTTTGATTACAATGTCAGTGAGTTATATTTTAAATCAGTCAACTCTTGTAAATACCTGGATATAACAATTTGTAGCAATATCAAATGGGGTGATCATATAGGCTCAGTAGTAGGGAAGGTAGCTGGCGTACTTCATTTCATTAGTCGTATACCAGGAAAATGCAATCAATCTACAAAGAAGGCAGCCTACAAATAACTTAAAGTGCTTTCTATCTCATAATATTGTTCATGTATGTGTGGGACCCATACCAAACAAGACTACCAAATGATAATAAAGACATAGAAAAAAGCACAGTGCAAATGGGTTCAGGACTATTTGACTCAAGGGAGCGTGTCACATAAATGTGGAAAAAACTGAAAAAGTGGACAAGAGTAGATTAATTAAAGCAAGCACAGAGGCATTTAAGCAGTCATTAAGCTTGTAAGGTTTGTAACCTGGAAATATTACTGGAAATCCACAGTGGCTCACAAAGAAATGTAACCTCCTACTCTAAAATAGCTTTAATTGGTGGTCTCTCACTTCAATAATAGACACAACCCCAGTGATTTAAGTTGGATATCTTTTCACTTTTATCCGTATTAAAGCACACTTCAGTGATTACCTGTTCACAACTAGTCCTCGTTATATTATTAACTGTTCAAAATCAGAATACAGTTATTAACTATGCTCTGATCAGTCCGCTTTACTTCATGTGAAAACTACTAAACCAGGTGGCTACCACCCACAATAAGGTTTAAGCAATGGGAATGTGCCCAGTACTGATTCCCATATTGAAGTTGGATGAAAGTTGTATCAAACTCCTTTTTTAATTTAGGGCTTTTCATATTACTGAACCTTTACACTGAAATATGCCTTGAGTTATAGCTAGATGCTGTTCATTTTTGCAGATAAATGTTGTCATAAGGATTTCTGATCACATATTTTTATAATGTAGATCTCACTGACATGATTACTGCTTGGTATTGAGATATTAGCAGGGTGATAGCTAGCTGCAGACTGATGACCTACTGCCTTGTGGTGGGATATAAAGACAGGCATAATGATAATTAGTGAGTTTAGTAATTATATTTTACTTTATGATAATATAAGGGTCAGATTTAGTATGTTGTCGTCCTGTTGGCTCACGTAACAATTCTGATTAATTGTACCTTAGATAACTGCAAAACGGATAAAGTCAAACAAACTATTTAGTTGATAAACCTCTGTAGTGGATTACCAGGTTTCGCGTATGTTTCTTATGTTCATAGTTTCTGTAATTTATTCAGTGTCATGCTTGATGGCTTATTTGGATAATCAGGTGTACTATGTGGCTTGAGAAAACTGGGGCAATAAAAGTATAATATCAGACTTGGAACTTGAACAAGCTCAACAGTTATAAAAATAAATGCAATTTCAGGTTCTCTGTATACACATACGATCTGATAGATAGTATGAGCAGTAGTCTGTGATTGCTGATGAAGCTGTAGTATATGGGAAAGTATCATCATTGAGTGATTATAGAAGGATGAAGAATGACTTAGAATTTCTATTTGGTGTGATGACTGTCCACTTGCTCTAAATGTAGAGAAAAATAAATTAAAATGAGTTAATGCAGATGAGTGCATCTACATCTACATACATACTCTGCAAGCCACCATACGAATATGGTGGTTGGTATTTTGTACAACTATTTGTCATTTCCTTTCCTGTTCCACTCCCAAATAGAGTGAGTGTAAAACAACTGTATGCCTCTGTATGAGCCCTAATTTCTCCTGTCTTATCTTTATGGTCTCATGGAAACTGTACGTTGGTAGTAGTAGAATTGTTCTGCAGTCAACTTTAAATGCAGATTCTCTAAACTTCCCCAGTAGTGCTTTATGAAAAGAACATTGTCTTCCCTCCAGAGATTCTCATTTGAGTTCACGAAGCATCTACGTAATACTTGGACATTGATTGACCCTACCAGTAACAAATGTAGCAGCCCATCTCTGAACTGCTTCAATGTCTTCCTTCAATCCAGCCTGGTGGGGACCTCAAACCCATTCTGTAGGCTCGTAATTTCATTAACAGTCTGCAGTGGGGCACTGTGTCAAATGATTTCTGGAAATGTAGGAATATGGAATCAACCTATTGTCCTTCATCCATAGTTCACCATATATTGTGTGAGAAAAGGCAAGCTGAGTTTTGTATGAGTGGTACTTTCTTAATCCATAAAGGTCTGGAGACAGAAGCTATTCCATCACAAGGAAGTTTATTAGATTCACACTGAGAATATGTTCAAGAATTCTATAGCAAACAAATGTTAATGATATTGGTATGTAACTTTGTGGGTCTGTTCTTTTATTCTTCTTATATACAGAAGTTACCTGCACTTTTTTTCCAGTCAGTTGGGTGGGTGAGAGATTCACGATAAATGCAAGCTAAGTAACAGGCCGGTGCCACAGAGTACTCCCTGTAAAATCGAATTGGGATTGCACCAAGACCTACAGATTTAGTTTTTTAAACTCTTTCAGTTGCTTCTCTATGCCAGGGATGCCTGTTATCATGTTGTCTTTATGGGAGTCTGTGCAATGGCCAAACAATGGTATGTTTGTATGATTGTCCTGCATGAATGATTTCTGAAACGTGAAATTTAACACTATTCAGTGAGTGACTCAATTGAAGCCTTCGATACGCGTAGAAATTTTATATGTGATCATAATTTTCTTAGTTTCTTGGCAAAATCTTTTGTTAAGGTACAACGGTGGACGTTGTTGTGCACTTTGTGCATCAATCTTTTTACGGATGTACAAATTTCTATTAACTTTTGCCTGTCATCTTCTTTTTTGAATTGAGAATGCAACAATGCTTCTGCGGCATTTTTTAAATTTTCTTACTAAACCATGGTGGGTTTCCTTCATCTATAATCCAATTATTCAATGGACACTTTTCCAGATGTGTTGTCATGTAAACTTTGCCCATAATGCTGTAATGTTGGGCTACATTACTGTATTAGTGTGTGCTGCTTGGTATGGTCATGTTGATTAAATATCTAGGTGTAATGTTGCAAAGTGATATGAAATTGAGTGTGCACATAAGAACGGTAGTAGGGAAGATGATTGGTCAACTTTGGTTTATTGTGAGAGTTTTAGGAAAATGTAGCTCACCTACAAAGTGTACTGCATATAGAACACGTGTGCAATCTATTCTTGAGTACTGCTAAAGTGTTTGAAACCCCCACCAGGTTGGATTAAGATTTGGTCAACATGTGAGTGTTACAGATATGCTTTGTGAACTCAATTGGAAATTCTGGAGGGATGATGACATTCTTTTCATGAAACACTGTTGAGAAAGTTTAGAGAAGAGGTATTTGCAGCCAACTGCAGAATGATTCTACTGCCGTCAATTTACATTATGCGTAAGGACCAGGAAAACAAGATAAGAGAAATTGGGGCTTTTATGGAGGGATATCATTGGTCATTTCTTCTTTGCTCCATTGGCGAATAGTACAGGAAAGGGAATGACTTATAATGATACGTGGTACCACCCACCATACATCATATTCTGACTTATGGACTATGTGTGGAGATGAGGTGGGTTGGAGTTTTAATTAGTAATAACTTTTTGATTAATTACTTTTTGGAAAATATAAAGTACTGTTGGAATATTAAGTACTGTTGGAAGTTAGGGCTATCCATTGACATAGGTCTTCTTGTGAATAAAGAGTTATTAGCTGACAGCATTATTATGATCAGTTGATACTGGAACAACTTCAATTGCAGGTTTCTCTTAAAGGAAAATGTTTTGTGCAGAACTAGCTATGGCAAAAACAGACATAGTGTCTGATGGGATACCACACTCACTGGTTAACAATGTTAGTTACAATCCGTCTTGATTGCAAAATTTTTATTCACATGATCGGTTTTGGTTCCTATAGAACCATCTTCAGATCTGCAGATTCTGTTACAGCAGCATGTGAAGGTTGCTGTGTGTGGATGGGTTACTCCTGTAACCAAAACTGCAGATCTGAAGATGGTTCTAGAGGACCCGAAACTGGTCATGTGAATAAACTGTTTTGCAATCAAGACAGATTATAACTAACATTGAACTAGCTATAATACAGGAATTTACAACACTCACATAATGTAATGAACTATTAATTTTAATGGACAGGAATTTCAACATTTTAAGTAAACACATTAGGTCTACTACCAGTTTAATACATAAAAGAAAAAAAATCAGCTACCGAAAGGAGTGGAATTGTAGCAAATGAAGTAATTCCACCTTTCTACATTACACGCTCCATAGTTGGGAGAATGAGAATAAGATATAACATGTGGTAATATTCTAAGTACTCTACCATGCTCTTCGCAGATATCAATGTAGAAGGAACTGTTAGACAACAATGTTGACATTTTAAAAGTGGCCATACATGTGTGCATGATGCGGAGAGGAGATGCAGGCCCAGTGTCCAGATCAATAAAATCATGCCTCAGGTGGGCCAGAAACTGTGATCTGATCATCAACTGATGATTGTCACTCTGGCTGATCAATCTGCTTGTGTTAGACACACCACTATTTATGCAACAGCTATGAAAAAGCTAAGTTATTGTAAAAGTGCAAGTGACATGTTTATCAAAAACAAGAATCCATAACCACTGCCCATTCAGAGGATAGGAAGACTAAACATTTTTGCTGTGGACTCTTTGACTGCTAACTGTACAGTTTCAACCTGCTACTCAGCAACTATTAATTTTCTTGAACTTGAAACAACGGCTTGGCAGGAAGCAGTTTGAAGCTATTGACAGCTGGTTCAGTTTCTAGGCACAGAACTTTGTGTGTTACACGAAATTCTACTTGGCAAATTAAAGTGCTATGATGTGAATGGCAAGATTTCAAAGAAAGCTTCAAACTGCAGATGCTTTGACTGACTTTTTGATGCCACATGACATGCTGTGGACAGAAGGCATTCAGTGCAAACAAATCACTTGCCTAATCAGTGATGTGCTAAATGACTGACTGTTCCAAGTAATCATGTAGTATTGTTTATAGCGAACTTAAACCTCTCTGCATGATGCATGGACCTCAACTGAAGGGGGCTACACGGCTGAGCTATTTATACAGTATGTGTGATAAAGAGGAGGAGCAGGAGTTCGAATCTTATTGGTCCATTGTGTTTTTTGTCATTTGATTGTATTGCCATTGGCTGAGAGAGATACGGAGATGAGAGGGGTTTCCTGACAATTTTATATCACATGACTGGTATAGAGTTACTTTACGACCGTTAATATAATTTGCACAGTTGCCTAAGGTGTGTGGGGGTGGATTGGTGACCTTGCATGTAAGTCACCTAAATGGGGAACCTGACAATGGAGTCCTTATCTCATCAAGAACGTCTCTGTATCTTGGACCTGCATTGACTACCTACTGCTTATCAGTTACGGTATTGTCATATCACTGGACGTTCACGATGCCTATCCCCCTTGCCCTTTGCTAGAACCCTTCTTTAAGAACTTCTGACGTTGTGTGCGTTAACACTACATGGAATACAGATATGAGTTGCTAATAACATTGAGCCAAGAAAAGCATATGGACCGAATGTACATAAGTCTCTGCACACTGTTATACACTGCTAGAGGGGAAATTGATTCTTAGTCATCCTATACGGCAGTTGTAGCATTCTTCCAGGAAACGCTACTTCCCCGACCACGAGCACTGTTGGTTTTTTTATTATTGTTTGTGACTAGACAAAATAATTTCGCTGGGCTCTTATTTATATGGTTGAGTTTGTTAAATGAGTATTTATTTGCAATTGTTAAGAGATTTTTCGTATAAAATGCGTTCCTATAAACAATAAATGAGAAGTTACGCAATCAACTAATTTTTATTACTCATAAAATGCAATATATATTTTTCAAGGATATAAAATATACAACACAGTAGCACTGAACGATGTGTCGTTCTAATTATGCACAAAACGAACAAAAACCAAAGAGAAGTCGTCGGCTCGCACTTTCTCTCTCACACATTTATTTGTGTTTCTTTCCCTACCAATACTCCCGATATTTCTACCATTTACTACGTCGTTTATGTAGAGCACAAAAACTACGGAACCGTAGTTGCAACTTAACAGAGTTTTAATATCGCCGTGATGTTGTTCGATCGATCAGTTGGGCAGACAGTGAAATTCTGCCATAATAGAAAGAAAACGACGAGAGCTGCTAAACGTTTTACTACAAACTACGATGCTCTCTCTCTCTCTCTCTTTCTCTCTCTCTCTAATAGTACTCAAGTGTTCAAGTGTTTTTTTTATGATAGCGGGACTTTGTGGACAGCCTGTATACAGGGTGTTACAAAAAGGTACGGCTAAACTTTCAGGAAACATTCCTCACACACAAAGAAAGAAAATATGTTATGTGGACATGTGTCCGGAAACGCTTACTTTCCATGTTACTCATTTTATTACTTCTCTTCAAATCACATTAATCATGGAATGGAAACACACAGCAACAGAACGTACCAGCGTGACTTCAAACACTTTGTGACAGGAAATGTTCAAAACGTCCTCCGTTAGCGAGGATACATGCATCCACCCTCCGTCGCATGGAACCCTGATGCGCGGATGCAGCCCTGGAGAATGGCGTATTGTATCACAGCCATCCACAATACGATCACGAAGAGTCTCTACATTTGGTACCGGGGTTGCGTAGACAAGAGCTTTCTAATGCCCCCTTAAATGAAAGTCAAGAGGGTTGAGGCCAGGAGAGCGTGGAGGCCATAGAATTGGTCCGCCTCTACCAATCCATCGGTCACCGAATCTGTTGTTGAGAAGCGTACGAACACTTCGACTGAAATTGACAGGAGCTCCATCGTACATGAACCACATGTTGTGTCGTACTTGAAAAGGCACATGTTCTAGCAGCACAGGTAGAGTATCCCGTATGAAATATTGATAACGTGCTCCATTGAGCGTAGGTGGAAGAACATAGGGCCCAATCGAGACATCACCAACAATGCCTGCCCAAACGTTCACAGAAAATCTGTGTTGATGACGTGATTGCACAATTGCGTGCGGGTTCTCGTCAGCCCACACAAGTTGATTGTGAAAATTTACAATTTGATCACGTTGGAATGAAGCCTCATCCGTAAAGAGAACATTTGGACTGAAATGAGGATTGACACATTGTTGGATGAACCATTCGCAGAAGTGTACCCGTGGAGGCCAATCAGCTGCTGATAGTGCCTGCACACGCTGCACACGGTACGGAAACAACCGGTTCTGCCGTAGCACTCTCCATACAGTGACGTGGTCAACGTTACCTTGTACAGCAGCAACTTCTCTGACGCTGACATTAGGGTTATCGTCAACTGCACGAAGAATTGCCTCGTCCATTGCAGGTGTCCTCGTCGTTCTAGGTCTTCCCCAGTCGCGAGTCATAGGCTGGAACGTTCCGTGCTCCCTAAGACTCCGATCAATCCTTCGAACATCTTCCTGTCGGGACACCTTCGTTCTGGAAATCTGTCTCGATACAAACGTACCGCGCCACGGCCATTGCCCCGTGCTAATCCATACATCAAATGGGCATCTGCCACCTCCGCATTTGTAAACATTGCACTGACTGCAAAACCACGTTCGTGACGAACACTAACCTGTTGATGCTACGTACTGATGTGCTTGATGCTAGTACTGTAGAGCAATGAGTCGCACGTCAACACAAGCACCGAAGTCAACATAACCTTCCTTCGATTGGGCCAACTGGTGGTGAATCGAGGAAGTACAGTACATACTGACGAAACTAAAATGAGCTCTAACATGTCCACATAACATCTTTTCTTTATTTGTGTGTGAGGAATGTTTCCTGAAAGTTTGGCCGTACCTTTTTGTAACACCCGGTATATCTGGCACCCTTGCTTGTACGGTCGCAAGTGTACTTGTGAAACTGTTCCGGAGGACACACAAACTGGTATTGCGGCCTTCGCTTTATCCGAGGCGCAGTTAACGTAGCTCAGAGCATTTTCTGCGCAAGTCTGTTGCCCCCAGCGGCTCCCCTCGCTGGCGCGTAATAACGAAAGTACGCGCCGCCTATAGGAGTGCGGGGTGTGTGTGTGTGTTACAGATGTGCCGCTAATCTGGCAGAGTGCGCGCCGCTGTTCGCTGACAGCCATCGACGGCGCAGAAATAATAACCGTCTCTCTCGTTCGCTCCCGCCTCGGCTTGCCTCATATCGATGTACGTCGCGTACACCCCCCCCCCCCCCCCCACCTTCCGGCGTGTCGGGGGCGACGGCCGGTCCTGTGGCCTTCCGCAACTCCAGGCTAGAGACCCTATCTGCCCCACGCCCGGTTAGCAAACGCTCCGCCGGCTCCCTCGGTTCAACACGTTCCACTGTTTCGCTGCTCAGTACTCCAGTCAACGAAAATTAGGGGAAGAAAATCGGTGTAGTCGCAAATTTTAGTACAGTTGTAGGACGGAGTGCCATGAACAACATACTGACTGGTAGGGTGTGATTGAGGGGGTAGGGGGAGGGGAGGGGGAGGCATGGGTAGTTTAAAGGTCACATTTTTTATGCTCTTCTTGAATAACTAGGAAACTGTGGCTTCTAACGAAAATGTTTCCCAGTACAAACTTAAACTACATTAAATTTCCTACAAAAAAGGTCCTATTAACTTTTTTCTCGAGGAGTAATAGTTTCCACGTTGCAGAGGCTGGAAAAACCACAGATTACTAATAATAGTGTTTTAATGATATACAACACTGTAAAACTAAAGTTTATTAAATAAAGTTGGTAAAGAATTAATATTAAATTTGTGTATCACTTACAAGTGCATTAGAGTCGTATTAACATATAAATTGTGTTCTTAGCGATGTCTCAGGGAGGGGGAGGGGGAGGGAGTAGTGCAGAGAAGAACCGTGAGGAAAAGTAGTGGAGACATTCAATAAATACTTGCAACCCAGTCATTTTCTGAAAGCAGGTTGGTTTTATTCAGGATTTCAATACACCGTGTTATTCCCCACTCCTCTGGCTACGAAACCCTGTTCAAGATAATCTCCGTTCAATGCGGCGGCCTGTGTACCCGCATGGTACCACTCTACTGGTAGACGTCGGAGCCAGGGTCTTGCTACATCAATAACTTCCGCACCATCCACGTACTGCTTTCCGCGGATTCGGCCAAACAGATGGAAATCGGAAGGTCCGAGATATGGGCTGAAGGAAGAACAGTCCAGTGAAGTTTTGTGAGCTCCTCTTGGGTGCGCAGACTTGTGTCTGGCCTTGCATTGTCATGGAGAAGGAAAAGAATGTATGCATTTTGTGGCGACGAACATGCTGCTGTCGTTTCTTCAGTTTCTTGAGGGTATGTGTGGCCAGGACGGCAGGCAGGAAACCGGGCAGCTTTTTCCAATCTTATTGCGATGATGACAGATGCCTCGTCCAATGACTCACCGTGCTTTTGTTCACATTATGCAAGCTCCTATGAATATCTGCAATGCTCTGGTTTCCCGCCAAAAGAAACACAATAACAGCTCTTAGGTTGGAACGTACTTCCGTTACAGACGCGATTTTGAAGGCAGCTTACAGCGCCGCCACGTATGGGAACTTCATGAAACAATGAGAGATGAAGCATTAATATTCCATGATGTCCCGCAACACATTCCGCATTTTTTCAACCCTCGTATGTCGCTGGATTCTGGTCAACGCTTCCCGCCCTCATAAATCTGCAAACTGAAGAGCGATCAGGCAATTCCACATGATCTCTACCACGCTACGTCACAACGAGCAACTACAGAGTGTTTCACAGATTTATGCTGACCCTTTGCAGCACGCCTTATGAATCGCTAGCGACACAGCGCGGGAGTGCATATGTTCCACAAAATGTGTTAACACTACATGGAACACACGTATGAGGTACTAACAACACTAAGGTAAGAAATGCATATGGACAAAACCTACGTAAATCTCTGCACACAACCGCGCGGGGTAGCCGCGTGGTCTTGGGTGCCTTGCACGGTCCGCGCGGCTCCCCCCGTCGGAGGTTCGAGTCCTCCCTCGGGCATGGATATGTGTGTTGTCCTTAGCGTAAGTTAGTTTCAATTAGATTAAGTAGTGCGTCAGCTTAGGGACCTGTGACCTCAGCAGTTTGGTCCCATGAGACCTTACGACAAATTTCCAAATTTTTCTCTGCAAACTGTTCTATTTTGTTATAGGTAAAACTGATTCTTGGTTATGCTGTGCTACGGTTGAAGCGTTCCTCCGGCAAAGATGATTTCCTCCAGTACGAGCACTGCCCGATTTTCAGTTTTTAGTCCCCGCCATTTCCTGCCCAGATCTCTTACGTGAGTAGACAAAATAAATTCAATAAGATCGTATTTATACGGATTATAACTAAATTTCCTCTGCAGACTTTGAAGATAGGTTCCTTACAACATAACAAGAAAAAATGTGGAATAAATATGGGGTCTAAAATACAAACCTTAAGAGCTATCAGCACTTGTTCGTCTCTGATACAGTGAAACATCTCTTCTACTGCAAGCTCTTTGCTTTTAATGTTTTAGAAAGAGGTAGTATGGAGAAAACCAAGAACAGACATGGACTCCAAAATTCAATTCATATATTAAGAGCTATGAGCATTGTTCAGTATGGAAGCGATGTTTTACGCACTAGCGAAAATGAGCAATTGCTCATAGCTTTTAGCGTATGCGTTTTAGAGCCCATGTTTACTGAATATTTTTTCTTGTTTTGGTCTATACTACCTCTGTTGTGGGTTGGCAGGAGAGCCAATACCGGGATACAAGAGGAAGCCGAAAGGCACGCGTTTTAGCTCACGCAGGCTGGCGTGAGGTCTGGAACAGGTCATGGAAATTAGAATTTAGAAAAAACGGACGTAGCTGGTAGAATACTTAACTTTAATCCATAAATGGTGAAGGTCGGTCTGACGGTACATGCATCACAAGATCAATATCAACTGATAATGGCGCCTTGCTAGGTCGTAGCAAATGACGTAGCTGAAGGCTATACTAACTATCGTCTCGGCAAATGAGAGCATATTTTGTCAGTGAACCATCGCTAGCAAAGTCGGCTGTACAACTGGGGCGAGTGCTAGGAAGTCTCCCTAGACCTGCCGTGTGACGGCGCTCGGTCAACAATCACTGATAGTGGCGACACGCGGGTCCGACGTATACCAACGGACCGCGGCCGATTTAAAGGCTACCACCTAGCGTGGTGTCTGGCGGTCAAACCACAACCTCTCCCCAAAATACGGAAAACCAAGAGTGTGAAGCAGAAGAGATGCGTCTCACATTATCGAAGATGAACAGGTGCTCGTAGCTCTTAAAGTACGCACTTTAGAACCCATGGTTAACAGAAATTTCTTTCTTCTTTTTGTATAAGGAACCTGTCCGCAATGCCTCTAAAGGGAATTTGGTTTCACCCTCCATAACTGAGTTGTTTACAGTATATTAAATAAGTACAGCATCTACATCTGTCAAATTGCCAAGGTGAAGAGCCTACCCCAAGTGCAACATACCGTCAATATGTATTCGACAATGTAGGTTTCGTTGTCTCGACCATCACAGGCTGGAACACTTTCCACATCATGAGGGGCATCAATTGCGTCACCCCGGCCCCAACTCTCCAAAGATCTGAAGAACCTCAGAGGCAACAGCAAAAGTCCCCTTGGTGTTATGGAACATTCGATATTTGAGCATACGTCAAACAATGCATTACAGCATTCTAGACTTCAACATGATTAGTCCCATTCTATCGGACGTATTCACACCCGGGCAACGGCCTTGCCGCAGTGGACACACCGGTTCCCGTGAGATCACGGAAGTTAAGCGCTGTTGGGCGTGGCCGGCACTTGGATGGGTGACCATCCAGCCCCCATGCGCTGTTGTCATTTTTCGGGGTGCACGCAGCCTCGTGATGCCAATTGAGGAGCTACTCGACCGAATAGTAGCGGCTTCGGTCAAGAATACCATCATGCTGACCCCATGTCCCTCCTATCCGCATCCTCCACTGAGGATGACACGGCGGTCGGATGGTCCCGGTAGGCCACTCGTGGCCTGAAGACGGAGTGCTTTATTCACACCCACCATGCAAGGTGTATTGTAGATGTGCGTAACTGGCTCCTCTCAGTGCAGACCACTCTACAAGTGCCATCAATCCCAGAATGGAAGAGACTTATGCAGTCTACAGATAACACAACTAATGCTGAGACAAAGGCAGTAACGTTCTGATTAACTCACCGCTAAGTGTTTGCAACACGGCTACAAAGCTTTACAACACGCTCTCAACGAAACGATAAACAGCAACAAGGTGCCACATTCACCAATTCAATCCCTTTTCCATCATCACTACGTAGGTCACTGACAACATCACACTTACATATTAAACACTTCTCACTTATTGTTTATAGGAAAACATTTTATATGAATAATCTCTTAACAATGGCAAAAATGGTTCAAATGGCTCTGAGCACTATGGGACTTAACATCTGTGGTCATCAGTCCCCTAGAACTTAGAACTACTTAAACCTAACTAACCTAAGGACATCACACACATCCATGCCCGAGGCAGGATTCGAACCTGCGACCGTAGCAGTGCCACGGTTCCGGACTGCAGCGCCTAGAACCGCACGGCCACCGCGGCCGGCTGTCCATAGGTTAGTTGGTGTAAGTAGTTCTAAGTTCTAGGGGACTGTTGACCTCAGATGTTACGTCCCGTAGTCCTCAGAGCCATTTGAACCATTTTTCGTTTTCGTTCGTTGCATCTGCTCGGGGCGGACGTCGCAAGACACCCGTTTCAGTTCGTCGTTGATCCATTAACTCAGTTTTTTTTTATTACAGAGGGCAACTAACCCACTGACCGAAAACCACTCAGCTACCGGCGGCGAACCATTAACTAAGTGATAATATACAGTAAAATCACCAGTCATTTTTACATATTCAAATATACCTTTACCTTAAGCCAGACACGAACACTGTCATCACAGTTTATTTTACGTTTATTACGAGTATACAAAGTAAAAGCTGATGGACAGAAATAATAATACCTTCCAAAATCCTTATTGGCTACTTCTCCACCGTGATAGGCACGATACTTCATAACATCACGTTCAGCAAACTTTCAACACCAGAAACATTACTTACACCACTAAGTCCCCTAACAATAGCTACTGTAAACCAACCATTACCAAAATTTTTTTCATAAATTATATTGCGAAACTCATTAGTTAACCATTAGAATCACATTTACAGAAATTACTTCTTATTAAAAAGTATTACTCTGCCATAAAATTAGTTAACAGAACGGTGGAGGAGTGCTGCAACTACAACTTTGAGTTCAAGCTATGTGAGCAGGTAATTTAATTTAATCACGTCTGAACAATCAAACTAAGTAACCTGAACCAATAATGAATAATCCTATTATATTTGCCTTTCACAAACTCATCATAAGCTTTGGTCGAGCAAGCAATGCTCCGATGTTACTCGAAAATCATCACAAATCTCAAATAAATCTTTATCAAATCGTATTCCCAAAAAGCAACATCCTCTGCATTCGCACCACTGTGTTTCGATTTCCAGACCGCTCAGTAGCGTCATCAAGAACTGACTCCCTCACTTACTTCGCACCGACATCGTGGGAAAATCTATCCCTCACTGACCACAATATCAGAAAGACTGAAAATTGCGGAACTTTACGCCCACCTACCCTATCTGACAAATATGAGAACACCAAATATGATAAAAACATCTGTGATTAAAAAAAGGTGTTTTTCAAAATAGATCGCGTACTCTAATATCACAACATCAATTCTCATTGAACAAAGAACAGAGTAATGTAACAGCGATGAGACATATGCAAAGATACTGTGGGGACAGACCAACATAGCGTCATTGCGCCGCTCTTCCATTGCATTCAATGAAACAATACACAATACACGAGGTGGCCATCTCTCTACTCTTCGTCGGTGTACACATATCTACCCATAGTGCTGTGTAATACTATTAAAGTACAAGAACTCTGCTGGAAACAAACCCGAGACAGCAGCCACCAGTACAGAGTGCAATCTGGAGAGCGAAGAGGTAAGTGGATATAACTCTTCTCAACAGAAAGGACCGTGAGTGGATGCAACAAGTTGGTTTCCAAATATATGTAGCGGCACCACAGTTTAAGATAGGGAAGTTAGATTTGGTGCAATATTTCGGAGCACACAAGTTACAGCCAGGTGTGGGCTGGATTGCAGTAACTTACGTTGACCAGCGGTTGCGAAGTGGAATGGAGGCCACAGGGACCATCGAATCGCTGAAAAGCGTAAGCGCAGCGGTTTGCACGTCGCAAGTTATATGAAGAAGGGGCTCACTGGCGCAACCGGGGTGTGGGGCGTACGTGACTCGGAGCAATGCTTTAGCGAAACAGAGGCGCCCAGCCGAGTATAAATACACTCCTGGAAATGGAAAAAAGAACACATTGACACCGGTGTGTCAGACCCACCATACTTGCTCCGGACACTGCGAGAGGGCTTTACAAGCAATGATCACACGCACGGCACAGCGGACACACCAGGAACCGCGGTGTTGGCCGTCGAATGGCGCTAGCTGCGCAGCATTTGTGCACCACCGCCGTCAGTGTCAGCCAGTTTGCCGTGGCATACGGAGCTCCATCGCAGTCTTTAACACTGGTAGCATGCCGCGACAGCGTGGACGTGAACCGTATGTGCAGTTGAGGGACTTTGAGCGAGGGCGTATAGTGGGCATGCGGGAGGCCGGGTGGACATACCGCCGAATTGCTCAACACGTGGGGCGTGAGGTCTCCACAGTACATCGATGTTATCGCCAGTGGTCGGTGGAAGGTGCACATGCCCGTCGACCTGGGACCGGACCGCAGCGACGCACGGATGCACGCCAAGACTGTAGGATCCTACACAGTGCCGTAGGGGACCGCACCGCCACTTCCCAGCAAATTAGGGACACTGTTGCTCCTGGGGTATCGGTGAGGACCATTCGCAACCGTCTCCATGAAGCTGGGCTACGGTCCCGCACACCGTTAGGCCGTCTTCCGCTCACGCCCCAACATCGTGCAGCCCGCCTCCAGTGGTGTCGCGACAGGCGTGAATGGAGGGACGAATGGAGACGTGTCGTCTTCAGCGATGAGAGTCGCTTCTGCCTTGGTGCCAATGATGGTCGTATGCGTGTTTGGCGCCGTGCAGGTGAGCGCCACAATCAGGACTGCATACGACCGAGGCACACAGGGCCAACACCCGGCATCATGGTGTGGGGAGCGATCTCCTACACTGGCCGTACACCACTGGTGATCGTCGAGGGGACACTGAATAGTGCACGGTACATCCAAACCGTCATCGAACCCATCGTTCTACCATTCCTAGACCGGCAAGGGAACCTGCTGTTCCAACAGGACAATGCACGTCCGCATGTATCCCGTGCCACCCAACGTGCTCTAGAAAGTGTAAGTCAACTACCCTGGCCAGCAAGATCTCCGGATCTGTCCCCCATTGAGCATGTTTGGGACTGGATGAAGCGTCGTCTCACGCGGTCTGCACGTCCAGCACGAACGCTGGTCCAACTGAGGCGCCAGGTGGAAATGGCATGGCAAGCCGTTCCACAGGACTACATCCAGCATCTCTACGATCGTCTCCATGGGAGAATAGCAGCCTGCATTGCTGCGAAAGGTGGATATACACTGTACTAGTGCCGACATTGTGCATGCTCTGTTGCCTGTGTCTATGTGCCTGTGGTTCTGTCAGTGTGATCATGTGATGTATCTGACCCCAGGAATGTGTCAATAAAGTTTCCCCTTCCTGGGACAATGAATTCACGGTGTTCATATTTCAATTTCCAGGAGTGTATGTGTTGTTTTCTAACGAGATTCATTAAAGTGTGGCAGCTCTCCTGGATGGCGGGGCGTGTCACGCTACCGGCGACACACGGCAGCAGATGGGGCGCCAGCGTTCCAGTCCACGGCGGGGTCAGCAGCCATCCAGGGCGGGTCACTCTTTGGCTCGAAACCGCGGGCAGTCGTCTCGGCTCCCGACACACGCCGGAGACTTCCCGAGGCGCAGGCCGCAAATTCGGACGCCGGAACAGGAGCGGTCATTGCCGACGGATTCCCAGCTACGCCAGCAGAGGAAGAAGCAGCAGCGGTGCCGGCCTATGGCTCCCGGCGGAGCAGCGCAGAGTCAACGGGGACGGTGGCCACTGAGTCGGCTGCTGGCGCAGCCATCCTGACGTAACTGGAACCCTACAGCTGGCGAACAAGGCCGGCGAGACACAGCGTTGCGTTGCACAGGTCGCTGGGGCAGTGGCCTCAGCAGTGCGGGGCCTGTGATGCGGACCGAGGTCAACGAAGCACTGCAGTGGAAACGGATAAATCATTTCAAAAGCTCGGCCGAGTTTTAATACGGCACCTCCTGTGACCCATCCATTACATTTGGTTGCAATACCCCACATCTGGCGTCCGATACCACAACACACAGCAAACAGCTCATACTGTCAACATTTGCAGTGTTATTCAGATGTGTTAGGTAGAATACAGATACAGATGTAAATGTGGATGGGAAATCAAGCGAAACGCAATCAGGCCCTTATTAGCCGAGAGATACTCCCGACGACACTCGTGACGTCATGAGTGGCGCCGCCGCGGCTCGCGAGAAAGGCAGGCCGCTGCGCGTACGTCACAGCACGTGACACTACAGGTCTTACGAGTGCCAGCAGCCGCCTCCGGCGGGGAGCGAGTAACTACTCTCATGTTCAGAAAAAAATGAAACACCTTGAACGACTAGAGACAGGACTTTCATGTTGTTCTTGTTGTGGTCTTCAGTCCAGAGACTGGTTAGATGCAGCTCTCTATGCTACTCTATCCAGTTCAAGCTTATTCATCTCCCAGTACCTACAGCAACCTACATCCTTCTGAATCTGCTTAGTGTATTCATCTTTTGGTCTCCCTCTACGATTATTACCCTCCACGCTGCCCTCCAATACTAAATTGGTGATCCCTTGATGTCTCAAAATATCTCCTACCAACCGATCCCTTCTTCTAGTCAAGTTGTGCCACAAATTTCTCTTTTCACCAACTCTGTTCAATACCTCCTCATTAGTTATGTGCTCTACCCATGTACTCTTCAGCTTTCTTCTGTAGCACCACATTTCACAAACCTCGATTCTCTTCTTGTCTAAACTATTTATCGTCCATGTTTCATTCCCATACAAGGCTACACTCGATACAAATACCTTCAGAAACGACTTTCTGACACTTAAATCTATACTCGATGTTAACAAATTTCTCTTCTTCAGAAACGCTTTCCTTGCTATTGCCAGTCTACATTTTATATCCTCTCTACTTCGACCATCATCAGTTATTTTGCTCCCCAAATAGTAAAACCCATTTACTACTTTAAGCATCTCATTTCCTAATCTAATTCCCGCAGCATCACCCAATTTAATTCGACTACATTCCATTATCCTCGTTTTGCTTTTGTTGATGTTCGTCTTATATCCTCCTTTCAAGACACTGTCCATTCCGTTCAGCTGCTCTTCAAGGTCCTTTGCTGTCTCTGACAGAATTACAATGTCATCGGCAAACCTCAAAGTTTTTATTTCTTCTCCGTGGATTTTAATTCCTACTCCGAATTTTTCTTTTGTTTCCTTTACTGTTTACTCAATATACAGATTGAATAACATCGGGGATAGGCTACAACCTTATCTCACTCCCTTCCCAACCACTGCTTCCCTTTCATGTCCCTCGACTCTTATAACTGCCATTTGGTTTCTGTACAAATTGTAAATAGTCGTTCACTCCCTGTATTTTACCCCTGCCACCTTCAGAATTTGAAAGAGGGTGTTCCAGTCAACATTGTCAAAAGCTTTCTCTAAGTCCACAAATGCTGGAAACGTAGGTTTGCTTTCCTTAATCTATTTTCTAAGATTAATCGTAGGGTCATTATTGCCTTACGTGTTCCAACATTTCTACGGAATCCAAACTGACCTTCCCCGAGGTCGGCTTCCACCAGTTTTTCCATTCGTCGGTAAAGAATTCATAGGAAATGTACATTACTATGTTCTGCAGAAATGATTAGCATTTGAACCATGTCGGCCTGCGGGATCAAGGTCAACATCGATATCGCGGCGCAACACCACCTGCCGATAAAATATATCTGTGTCTCTCGCCAGTATAATCCGAAAGTAATGGATCAGTGTGACGTGAGCAAACATGCAGGACACCTCGCAGATGCATACGCGAACCGACCGTCAAATCGATGAAAGTGGACGCATTATTGGCATGAGAGAATGTGATGCATTCACCCGGGAAACTTCTGCTCATATGGGACGAAATGTTTTGGCAGTGCAACGGGTGTGTGCAGAATGGTTGACGGAAGACAGTAGAACACGACGAGATGGGTCAGATCATACCACCCAGAGAAGACCGACCCGAGAAGACCGACACCTCGTCCGCATCACATTGCAGGACAGAGATGTGTCGTCCTCGGCTCGGGCGCAACAGAGGAACAGTGTAATACATTGTACACTATCAGGGGTGACAGTCCATCGCCGTTTATTACGGAACGGGTTACGTGCGCATCGTCCACTTCTCCGTTACCTTTGGCGAATGTGGAGAAACTTGCTAGACAGCAATGGCGTATGGAACGACGTCACTGGGGACAGGGATCCGACGAATCCAGAGTCTGTTTGCTTGAAAATGATAGTAGGAGTGATAATTAATCGAAACCATCAGCTGCTAACAGGTGTTGTTGATATACCTCAACGGGGACAGCCGGAAACGTGTGCCCCGACCGTGACTCGAACCCGGGATCTCCTGATTACATGACAGACGCTCTATCCATCTGAGCCACCGAGGCCACTACGAATGTAGGTTGTGGACAGTTGGAAATTTGGGTCTCACAGGAAGCGTGCAAGGGATAAGTCCCTGCAATCGCGCTATCCTCTGTGCCCTCGTTGGCTCAGAGGGATAGAGCGTCTGTCATGTAAGCAAGAGATCCCGGGTTCGAGT
This sequence comes from Schistocerca serialis cubense, assembly GCF_023864345.2. Taxonomy (NCBI): domain Eukaryota; kingdom Metazoa; phylum Arthropoda; class Insecta; order Orthoptera; family Acrididae; genus Schistocerca; species Schistocerca serialis. Next base: position 433,499,441 of record NC_064646.1, read on the forward strand.
CCCGCTCGGGGCACACATTTCCAGCTGTCCCCATTGAGGGATATCAACAACATCTATTGGCAGCTGTGGGTTTCGATTAATTATCATTTCTTTCTAGATAAGCTACATGGTCGTCATTAGTATCTGTTCTTTCGGAACAGTTACTATCTTCATAATGATAGCAGCATTTTGGTTCGTAAGCAGACAGGGAGAACGTCATCACAGTGAGTGCATTCGCACCAGACATACAGCGCCAACTCAAGGTCTTACAGTGTGGGGTGCTATCGGGTAGAACCACAAATCACAGTTGGTGCGTGCCCAGGGCACTGTAACCAGTGTGACCTATGTGAATGACGTCTTGCCATCTGTGGCCATACCCTTTCTGCACAGTACCCCAGACGCATGACGATGTACGAACACATTTTGATGGACGAACACGTGCCTTCTTGGTGTCACAGGAAGTCAGCCGTATGTCCTGGCCCGCCAGGTTAGCCGATTTGTCGCCAATTGAAAATGGGTGGGATATGGTGAAACGACGTGTGTAGCGCTGTGGCACAATGCCAACAACCACAGATGAACTTTGGAACTATGTGACTGCATCGTGGATGGCTATATCGCAGGATGCCATTCGCGCCTTATACGCTTCGATGCTATCACTCGTGGAACAAGTTAAAAGGGCACATGGCGGTGCCCGCCAGGCAACAGGACACATGCTGAACCGAGGTGACTGAAATACTAATCATTTTTGCAGAACATACTAATGTACATGCCCTGCGAATACGAACGTCCTATCTCAGTAGTTCAAGGTTTTCTGTCTTACTTTGGAACGAGCCGCCGAAGACCATGGGTTCCTTCTATCAAAACACTGAGCAAATATCGTCTGTCCACCTGAGAATATGATGGAAATCACGTTCATACTGTAGAGGTGGGTGTTTGTGACACCTGAGATCCTTTGAACTTGGTTCGTTTGTGGTAAGGCTGTAGCATCCCCCTTCACTCCGACCGGTAAATCAGGTAACTGAGTATAGTACACGTATTGGGTTCAGAAATAAGGCATCAATACGAACGTAAATCGACAGAAAAAGAGTGAAATTTTAACAACCCGCCGACGACAAGGTCGTTAGTGAAGGAGCACAACCTCTGATTGGGGGAAGGATGGCAAAACAACAACGACACATGGGGAGAACGGAGAACCCAAATCTCCGGACGGTTATTTGAACAGCCGTCCTGTCGTTTGTGGCACTGGTGTCTCCCAACTGCACTACGTCACAAGTAAATCGAATTGCAATGAGAATCATCTACAAGTTCGTACCAAAATGATTGTACAATATTTCTTCTCTCAACTTGATGATATTCTTAAAATATCTAGTGAAACCAATCAGTTGTGCGGATCACCCAGGAGCGAACCCAATAACTGAGCTATGAGATGGGGGTAATGTGACGTATTACTTTTAAGGGAGGGGAAGGAGTGATCAAACGAGACACTATTTCGTACAAGATAAAACACAAAAATATTAAGTAACTGTATTTGTTAGCCACAAAACATACCTTGTAATATGTACTACTTCCTACAGTGTTCTTAACTGAAATTTGTTCATATTACGGGGTGAACATAAAGTCTCTTCCTGATATATTTATCATCGTGTCCGAAGTACAAAGTATATAATCAACAAAAGGAACTTGGTCGTTGACATCAGTTTCTACATCCGTCAACCAGGAATTGGTCACGTCGAGTCCAGGTCTCTCATGTTGCATGTGCTTGGAGCTCAAGAACAGTGTAATAGATGGCTGTTACGCTGCACAGTCGCACACACGGAAAAAATCACAGGAAGGCCCCACTTCTGCAAGTCGGTCTTACATCTCGTGGTACAAGAGCGTAGTCAGCTGAGAGCCTTCCATGTTTCCCATTTTTCCGAATGACCAGGAGGGAGCTCTTCCTTCAGAACCATCAATTTCTCCAAATGCTGACATTTCCTCCACCACCTTGAGATCCTTGCTTGCTGTGGTCTTCCTGTAAGAGTTTCAGTAATGGCGAAAAGCGAAGATATGCTGGCTGATGGCCATGTAAATGGTGAACTTCCCGTGTCATAGCCTTGCTTTTCTCGCACCTAGCAGCCATCTCGCGTCTAATTTCAGGAACAGCTAAGACAGCAAGACAGTGGAGTTTATCTACAAGTGTAGGTCTTAAACAACTCGTCATAAAGCGACAGGTCTATGTTTCTGGCATGGCTGTACTTGTACCATGCCGAACACGCATATGCAGCGCTAGTTCTTATGGTGCATGACCGAGCTCCCCTAGTGGTACCTGTCAGTTTTCTCATTATATTGTTTCAGACAGACACTTTCGGTTTCTTAATTAGGCACTGTTACTTATACGTACAGTCTAGTGTCACTCCCAGATACTTCTGAGTCTGGCAGTGTTCAAGATCAATCCCTTCCCAGACAATCTGAAGGGTTTTAACTGCTTGTTTGTTCCTGAGGTGGAGCACACAGGTCTGATTTTTCGCAGGATTCACCTTCAGGTGGTTTTTATTATAGTAGGTGGTAAATTCTTCCAGAGCTTTAGACAAGGTTTATTCCAACTTTTCAAAACAATTGGCCTAAGCAGTGATTGCACAGGCACGAACATAGATAAATCTCTGGGTTCCTTCAGCGAATGGCTGATCGTTAGTGTAGATGTTGAATAACAATGGTGCCTTGAAGTGACTCTTCTTCGATGTTCTCCATCTGCTTCTTTGTCCCTGAAATTGCGCAACGAATCTCCGGTTCTAGAGAAGTTTTATGATGTTGCACACGAGGTTGTAGTCTTAGGTGATGTCATAGCTATTAGTTAGAAGAGGCTGATGATTCACTGTGTCTTAAGCCGCAGAGAGGTCAATGAATACATCGCCAGAGACGATCCCTTTCTCGAAACCATCCTCTTTGTACTGTGTCAAGTTTAATAATATCTGCGATGCACAGCTTTATCCTTCTCTGGAGCCAACTTGCTATGGTGTAAGAGAAGGAGTTCGAATTTAAGTTCAGGGAAAAGAAATAAAAACTTTGAGGTTTGCCGATGACATTGTAATTCTGTCAGAGACAGCAAAGGAGTTGGAAGAGCATTTGAACGGAATGGAAATTCTCTTGAAAGGAGCATGTATAATGAATATCAACAAAAGCAAAACAAGTATAATTGAATGTAGTCGAATTAAATTAGGTGATGCTGAGGGAATCAGATTAAGAAAAGAGACTCTTAAGGTAGTGGATGAGTTTTGCTATTTGGGCAGCAAAATAACTGATGATGGCTGACATATGGAGGGTATGAAATGTAAACTAGCAATGGCAAGAAAAGCGTCTGTGGAGAAGGCAAATATATTAACATCGAATATAAATTTAAGTGTTAGGAAGTCTTTTCTGAAAGTATTTGTCTGGAGTGTAGTCACGTAAGAAAATAAAACATGGACTATAAACAGTTTAGATAAGAAGAGATTAGAAGGTTTTAAAATCTGGCGCTACAGAATTATGTTTAAGATTAGATGGGTAGATCTCGTAACTAATGAGGAGGCACAGAATAGAATTGGGGTGACAAGAAATTTGTGCCACAACTTGACCAACAAAAAGGGATCGGTTAGTAGATCATAGTCTGGGACAGTAAGGGATCACCTTTTTAATATTGGAGGGAAGTATGGGGGGGAGGGGGGGGGGGTAAAAATCGTAGATGGAGACCAAGAGATGAATACACTAAGCAGATTCAGAAGGATGTAGGCTGCAGTAGGTACTGGGAGATGAAGAGGCTTGCACAGGATAGAGTAGCATGGAGAGCTGCATCAAACCAATCTTCGGACTGAAGACCACAACAACAACAACAACAGCATAATAAGAGTGAGAGAGAAAAGAAAGCAGATGCTGTAAGAGCAGAGAAATAGTTTTTCGTTATCAGGAAAAGACTTTATCCTCACCATGTATTTTATTGTTGGGCCGGTAACTTACGGATACCTAGAAGTAATCGAAATAAACTATATGGTTCCAGGGATCTTTTCAGCCGTCAAACATCTGTGATGCATATATGCAGAATGAAGCGACGGATGAAAGTTTGTACCAAGGCCGGCAGATGTGCTTACTAGGCACGTGTGCTAACCACTACGCCACCCTGGCGCAACGGCTTTGCACAATTGCACGGCATGCCCTACCACGCCTCCCTCCTTAATCAAAATTCCAGTTCAGTTTCCTGTTCGAGTTTAGGGGGAATAACGAGTGGGCTGAGCCGTGAACTGGAATTTGGGTTGAGCAGGGAGGCGTGCTATGGTAGTCTGCACAGTTATGCAAAGCCACTGTGCCAGGCAGGCATAATGGTTAGCGCAAGTGCCTAGTCTCGAATCCCGGATTCGGTACAGATTTTCATTCGGCACTTCAGTCTACATATATACAGTGAAGAGCCAAAAAAACTGTTACACCTGCCTAATATCGTGTAGGGTTCCCGCGAGCACGCAGAAGTGCCGTAACACGATGTGGCATGGACTCGACTAAAGTCTAAAGTAGTAGTGGAGGGAATTGACACCATGAATGCTGCAGGGCTGTTAATACACTCCTGGAAATTGAAATAAGAACACCGTGAATTCATTGTCCCAGGAAGGGGAAACTTTATTGACACATTCCTGGGGTCAGATACATCACATGATCACACTGACAGAACCACAGGCACATAGACACAGGCAACAGAGCATGCACAATGTCGGCACTAGTACAGTGTATATCCACATTTCGCAGCAATGCAGGCTGCTATTCTCCCATGGAGACGATCGTAGAGATGCTGGATGTAGTCCTGTGGAACGGCTTGCCATGCCATTTCCACCTGGCGCCTCAGTTGGACCAGCGTTCGTGCTGGACGTGCAGACCGCGTGAGACGACGCTTCATCCAGTCCCAAACATGCTCAATGGGGGACAGATCCGGAGATCTTGCTGGCCAGGGTAGTTGACTTACACCTTCTAGAGCACGTTGGGTGGCACGGGATACATGCGGACGTGCATTATCCTGTTGGAACAGCAAGTTCCCTTGCCGGTCTAGGAATGGTAGAACGATGGGTTCGATGACGGTTTGGATGTACCGTGCACTATTCAGTGTCCCCTCGACGATCACCAGTGGTGTACGGCCAGCGTAGGAGATCGCTCCCCACACCATGATGCCGGGTGTTGGCCCTGTGTGCCTCGGTCGTATGCAGTCCTGATTGTGGCGCTCACCTGCACGGCGCCAAACACGCATACGACCATCATTGGCACCAAGGCAGAAGCGACTCTCATCGCTGAAGACGACACGTCTCCATTCGTCCCTCCATTCACGCCTGTCGCGACACCACTGGAGGCGGGCTGCACGATGTTGGGGCGTGAGCGGAAGACGGCCTAACGGTGTGCGGGACCGTAGCCCAGCTTCATGGAGACGGTTTCGAATGGTCCTCGCCGATACCCCAGGAGCAACAGTGTCCCTAATTTGCTGGGAAGTGGCGGTGCGGTCCCCTACGGCACTGCGTAGGATCCTACGGTCTTGGCGTGCATCCGTGCGTCGCTGCGGTCCGGTCCCAGGTCGACGGGCACGTGCACCTTCCGCCGACCACTGGCGACAACATCGATGTACTGTGGAGACCTCACGCCCCACGTGTTGAGCAATTCGGCGGTACGTCCACCTGGCCTCCCGCATGCCCACTATACGCCCTCGCTCAAAGTCCGTCAACTGCACATACGGTTCACGTCCACGCTGTCGCGGCATGCTACCAGTGTTAAAGACTGCGATGGAGCTCCGTATGCTACGGCAAACTGGCTGACACTGACGGCGGCGGTGCACAAATGCTGCGCAGCTAGCGCCATTTGACGGCCAACACCGCGGTTCCTGGTGTGTCCGCTGTGCCGTGCATGTGATCATTGCTTGTACAGCCCTCTCGCAGTGTCCGGAGCAAGTATGGTGGGTCTGACACACCGGTGTCAATGTGTTCTTTTTTCCTATTCCAGGAGTGTATATCCGTAAGGGTACGAGGGGTGGAATCTCTTCTGAAAAGCACGTTTCAAGGCATCCCACATATGCTCAATAATGTTCATGTCTGGGTTTGGTGGCAAGCGGAAGTGTTTAAACTCAGAGGATTGTTCCTAAAGCCACTCTGTAGCAATTCTGGACGGATGGGGTGTCGCACAATGGACATGAATGAATGCAGGTGATAAGACACCATGCTTACGTATGTGTCATCTGCCAGAGTCATATCTAGCCGTATCAAGGATTCCATATCACTGCTACTGCATACGCCCCACACTATCACAGAGCTCTACCAGCTTGAACCTGTCCTGCTGACATACAACGTCCATGGATTCATGAGATTGTCTCCATAGCCGTACACGTCCATCCGCTCGATACAATTAGAAACGAGACTCGTTCGACCAGGCAACATATTTCCAATCATCAACAATCCAATGACGGTGTTGACGGGACCAGGCGAGGCGTAAAGCTTTGTGTCATGCAGTCATCAAGGGTACACGAGTGGGCTTTCGGCTCCGAAAGCCCATATCGATTATGTTTCGTTGAATGGTTCGCACAATGACACTTGTTGATGGCCCAGCACTGAAATCTGCAGGAATTTGCAGGAAGGTTGCACTTCTGTCACGCTGAACGATCCTCGTTAGTCGTCGTTGGTCCCGTTCTTGCAGGATCTTTTCCGACCGCAGTAATGTCGGAGATTTAATGTTTTACCGGATTCCTGATATTCACGGTACACTCGTGAAATTGTCCTACGGGAAAATCCCCGATTCGTCGCTACCTCGGAGAAGCTATGTCCCATCGCTCTTGCGCCGACTATAACACCACATTCAATCTCTCTTAAATCTTGATAACCTGCCATGTAGCAATAGTAAGCGATCTAACAACTCGCCAGACACTTGTCGTCTTATATAGGCAGCGCCGTATTCTGCCTGTTTACATATCTATATCATGGCGCTTCAATGTAAATCATACATGTTAATAGAATCGAAAAACCAGGAATAGCAAATAAGGAAATTTCGTTTTTGTGCATATACACTGATCGATACACATATATACAGATAGCGGTAGCATCACGTACACAAAGTATAACAGGGCAGCGCACTGGCGGAGCTGTCATTTGTTCTCAGATGACTCATGAGGAAACGTTTCAGAGATTATTGTGGCCGCACGATGGGAATTATGAGACTTTGAATGCGAAATGGTAGATGGAGCTAGAAGCATGGGACATGTCATCTTGAGAACCGTTAGAGAATTCAATTTTTCGGGATCAAGAGTGTTCCGAGAATACCTAATTTGAGGCATTACCCCCAACACGGGCAACACAGTGGCCCACGACTTTCACTTAACGACCGAGAGCAGCGGCGTTTGTGTAGAGTTGTCAGTGCTAACAGACAAGCAATACTGCGTGAAATAAAATGTGGGACGTACGACGACCGTATTCGTTACGATAGTGCGGCGAAATTTGGCGTTAATAAGCTATGACAGCAGATGACCAATATATATATTTGTGGCGTAGACCCTGCGAAGCCATGGACCCAAATTGACAACAGGACACTTTACAAGCTGGTGTGGGCTCCATAATGATGAGTCCGTGTTCATATGAAATGGCCTGTGTCCTCGGTCCAACTGAATCGATCACTGAGTAGAAATGGTTATGTTCGGCCACTTGGAGATCATCTGCAGCCATTCATGAACATGTTCCCAAACAATGATGCAGTTTGTATAGATGACGAAACTCCACGTCTCAGGGCCACAGTTGTTCGCAGATGGTTTGAATAACACTCAAGAGAATGATTTGGCATCCCAGAACGCCCGACATGAATCGAACATCTGTTGTTGTTGTTGTTGTTGTGGTCTTCAGTCCTGAGACTGGTTTGATGCAGCTCTCCATGCTACTCTATCCTGTGCAAGCTGCTTCATCTCCCAGTAACTACTGCAACCTAAATCCTTCTGAATCTGCTTAGTGTATTCATCTCTTGGTCTCCCTCTACGATTTTTACCCTCGACGCTGCCCTCCAATACTAAATTGGTGATCCCTTGATGCCTCAGAACATATCCTACCAACCGATCCCTTCTACTAGTCAAGTTGTGCCACAAATTTCCCTTCTCCCCAATCCTATTCAATACCTCCTCATTAGTTATGTGATCTACCCATTTAATCTTCAGCATTCTTCTGTAGCACCACATTTCAAAAGCTTCTATTCTCTTCTTGTCCAAACTATTTATCGTCCATGTTTCACTTCCATACATGGCTACACTCCATACAAATACTTTCAGAAACGACTTCCTGACATTTAAATCTATACTCGATGTTAACAAATTTCTCTTCTTCATAAACGCTTTCCTTCCCATTGCCAGTCTATATTTTATATCCTCTCTACTTCGACCATCATCAGTTATTTTGCTCCCCAAATAGCAAAACTCTTTTACTACTTTAAGTGTCTCATTTTCTAATCTAATTCCCTCAGCATCACCCGACTTAATTCGACTACATTCCATTATCCTATGGTACATAATAGATAGGTCATTTCGTGCACCAAATCCTTCATCGACAAACATTTCGCATTTATGGGCCGCTATACAGGGAGCTTGGTATGTATTTCCGCATGGGGCTTCCGACGTTTTGTTGGGTCTAGTCTACGTCGTGTTGCTGCACTACGCCGGCCAAAAGGAGGTCCGATGCCTGTAAGTTGGCTATAATTTCGCACCTTACAAGACCTCATCCACATACTTTGCCGTGTACTACAACCACAATTAGATATCATTTGATACGTTGTACATCGTATATATGAATATATAAAGGAGACTGACATTGTCACGTATGCCTTGTAAATAATTGTTAACGCTTATTGCATGAAAGGTGACGGAGTGTCTTTATTATCAGAAATGTTTAGCCTTTGCGAATGATATGGCATTGATAACTGAAAACCAAACTGACGCAACAGTTATGCTTGATCTGTTACACGAGATTGCTGAAAAGACTGGGCTAAAAATATCCTATGAAAAAACCGAGTATATAGAACACAAATATAATACAGAAAAGTTTATGAAAACAAAGTATGGAAAAATTAAAAGAGTTGACAGATTCTTATATCTGGGGGAGTGGAGCCAAGCCAATGGACTGGATAACACAACAAATAAAGAAAGAATAAAAAAGTTAGAATTTGCATACAAATTAACACAAAACTACTACAATAAGAAATCAATATCCATACAAGCGAAGATTAGACATTATAATTCAGTTATTAGGACACAAGCAACGTATGGATCAGAGTGCCTAACATTGAATAAAAAAGGCGAATTAAGAGAACTAGAAAAAAGAGAGAGAAAAATACTAAGAAAAATTCTAGGTGCTGAGAAAAACAAGGAAAATAGGGTGATTGAAAGGAGAAATGAAGACTTATACACAAATACAGAAAAGATCACAGATATAGTGAGGAAGAGACAGCTAAAATTTTATGGACATTTAAAAAGAATGGAAGAAACACGGATTACAAAGAAAATTTTTAATTAGGTTAGTAAGCTGAAAAAAGCTGTAGGATGGATAGAAGCGGTAAAGAAAGATGCCTACAAAATAGGTGTTACAGAAGAAATAATACGTGACAGGAATCACTTCAGGCTACTGATAGAAAATGCAAACTATGAAGAAGATGAGCCAAAACCTCGACACAAGAGGGTGTGGACAGATGAGCAGAGACGAGCAGCTGGCGAGAAAATGAAGAAGTATTGGGAAGAACGGAAGAAAAGAAACACCATAAGTCTTAAGTTGTATGCAGTCCATAGCTGGCCAAATTCATAAAAAAAAGAGCGGGGTAATGAATGTTTGCCTATACTAGTAGAGGTTGGATCAACAGTGGAAATGGAACAGCAGGCGGAACTCAAGCCCTGGGTGGAAGGCACACACAGGTGTGGTGGTTCAGCTCCACACAGGAAGTGCCAAGGCGGACAGTCTGGATACTTGAGTGGGAAGACACAATACAGGGGCGACCGGCCAGTGTCGGCCGCTATTGTAGTATGGGCCGGAAGGATAACCGGATAATACTTCCGAACTCTGCAAATTTTGGACACAGGTAGAGGAACGAAGAAGCGGCACCTCGGAAACCACGCAGGCTGGGTTATTTCCAATGATTTTTACTCAGAAGCCTACCATTGTACGAGTATAGGACGACAAAAGACAAAAATATGGTTGGTCGGCGTTCGGAAGAATCTGTAGAGAGGAAGAATATTCCGTGATTTCGGGAATATGATTCGTTTTCGGAATTACGAGGGTGGGGAGCCGAGCCTTGCTGGGAAGCCAGCAGTGGAGAGATGAGGACTTCCACTGTGAGCGCCCGTGTGTGACGGTCGCTCGATATCAACTTTGTTGGTACAGACGGACTTGCTGTCTTTGCTCTCAGGAGAGTTTATAGTTAGAATAGTTAGGCACTGTACTGTTGCGAACCTATACGATTGTGGACTTCACCTCCAGGTTGGAAGTCGTGGTTGAGTACGCAGTGTTCAGTAATTGAGAGCACTTCCTCTGTGTATACTTACGTTGATACGTTATCTGGACTCCGTCCTTGTGGCTGGGAGTTCGCATTTCTTGTCTGTAGAAGACAGAGAGGAGAAGACAGTATTAGAGTATATTAGTCAGAGGAACGCCTTCTGCCGTCCTAGTGTTTGAAAGAGTTTATTTGTGGGCGGAGTTCTTCCATCGTCGCAGACGAGTACGAGAACCATCACTTCGACGCACCAGACGCAGTACATATGGTGATATCGCAAATTGCTTCGGCTTATTAGGGCTACAAAAGCTAAACAGCTGTGATCCCGTTAGTTTATTTCCACTGAGGTTACACACCACCGTAGATCATCTTTGCAAGTAGTGTCTTCTAGTGTTTGGTACGTCGATGATGTCAGTCATTTCCCGTTATTGATATTAGATCACGCAGTCATAATAAGGGGCAGAGTTGGACAATTGATTTGTTGTGTTGGCAGAAGAGCCAACAGCGTGTTACGAATGGAGGCCGAAATGCACGCGTTTTAGCTCACGCACGCTGGCGTGAGGAGGGAAGAACTATACTGGCGTGAGATCTGGAACATAACAAGGAATTAGAATTCAGAAAGCGGACGTAATTAGTTTAATACTTAACTTTAATCCATTAATGATGAACGTCGCTCTTGACGGTACATGAATCACAATATTATCTGTTCAGAATACATTCGTAGTAACTGAATATGGCACCTTGCTAGGTCGTAGCAAATGACGTAGCTGAAGGCTATGCTAAACTGTCGTCTCTGCAAATGAGAGCGTATGTAGTCAGTGAACCATCGCTAGCAAAGTCGGCTGTACAACTGGGGCGAGTGCTAGGGAGTCTCTCTAGACTAGACCTGCCGTGTGGCGGCGCTCGGTCTGCAATCACTGATAGTGGCGACACGCGGATCCGACGTATACTAACGGACCGCGGCCGATTTAAAGGCTACCACCTAGCAAGTGTGGTGTCTGGCGGTGACACCACATGATTATTAATTTTACTTAGGAAATGTAAACTTTATAATATAAAGGTATTTTAAAATCTACAATAAATATATAAGCAGGAACAACGTTTACCATTTAGCAGTATTAGTTGCCTTAATCATTCATTTATGTTTAGCTTGTAATTTATGTGTTAAAGTCCAATAAGAGATCCTAAGATCTGCTTCAGGGGGTAGTCAGACAGGGCGAAATCTTCATTGTAGCATTTATTATTTTCCGTTGCGCTCATTTATTTTTACACCTGCCTGGAGAAGCATCATGGACGCGATGGTAGGAGGTTTTCCATGACGTTCGTGACCTCATTGTGCAGTAAAGCAGGAACAATACCTGATTAAATTTGCAAGTAATTTAATGCGAAATTACTGCACAGAGCTTCCATCTCTTGCAGAACAGTAGTTCTGTTCCATCTGGGGATCGAGTCGAACCGAGCTTGGACGACAGATACGGGCACGTCATTCTATGATGTTTCGACTACATCATACAGCACAAGCCACCTAACGGTGTGTAGCGGAGGGTACTTATGGCACCAGTAACTGATCACCCTTCCCTGTTCCACTCGCGAATGGAGCGTGGGAAGAATGATTGTTGGCAAGCCTTTGTATTAACTCTAATTTCTTGAATTTTCTCGTCGTGGTCGTTTAGTGAGATGTACTTAGAAAGACGTAACATGTTGTCCGACTCTTCCCAAAAAGTGCTCTCCCGAAACAGTAGGAAGAGCAGATGCCAGACGGAGATTCATGGGAAGAATATTAGGGTATTGTAAATCATTCGCGAAGAAAGTGACTTACCAAATATTTGTTCGACCGTGGCCGTGCGGTTCTAGGCGCTTCAGTCCGGAACCGCGTGTCCGCTACGGTCGCAGGTTCGAATTCTACCTCGGGCATGGATGTGTGTGATGTCCTTAGGTTAGTTAGGTTTAATTAGTTCTAAGTTCTAGGCGACTGGTGATCTTAGAAGTTAAGTCCCATAGTGCTCAGAGCCATTTCAACCATTTGTTCGACCGATTCCTAAGAACTGCTCATCGGTCTGGCACCATTTCCAGGTTCGATTAATAGCAGAGACAGAGAAGATCCAACGAAGAGTGGCGCGTTTCGACGTGGGGTCTTTTAGTCGGCGCGAGGGTGTTGTAGAGATGGGGCATTATGCGTAACTGGGATGTTTACTGTTCAGATTTCGGGAGAGCACTTTCTGGGAAGAGTCGGACAACATGTTACGTCTTTCTAAGTACATCTCACTAAACGACCACGACGAGAAAATTCAAGAAATTAGAGTTAATACAAAGGCTTGCCAACAATCATTCTTCCCACGCTCCATTCCCAAGTTTAACAGGGAAGGGTGATCAGTTACTGGTGCCATAAGTACCCTCCGCCACACACCGTTAGGTGGCTTGCGCAGTATCATGTAGTTGAAACATCATAGAATAACGTGCACGTATCTGCCGTCCAAGCTCGGTTCGACTCGATCCCCAGATGGATCAGAGCTACTGCTCTAGAGATGGCAGCTCTGTGCAGTAAGTTTCGCATTAAATCACTTGCAAATTTAATCATGTATTGTTCCTGCTGTACTGCACACTGAGGTCACGAACGTCATGGAAAACCTTCTAACATCGCGTCCATGATGCTACTCCAGGCGGTCATTCCACTTAAGGTCGCTCCGGATAGTTACTCCTAGATATTTTACGGCAGATATTGCTTCTAGTAATCTTTCATGAATAATATAGTTGTGCAGTAGTGGACGTCTTTTCCTAAGTATGTGCAATATGTTACAGTTATTTAACTTCACGGTCAACTGCCACAGCCTGCAGTATTCATCAACTCTCTGCAGGTCCTACTGCGCATCGATACTACCGTGGCGTTGCTATTTTCTTATACAGAACCTGCGAACCGTTTTAAAGAGGTTCCGACGCTTTCATCTGGATCATTTACGTTCACTGTAGCCGGCCGAAGTGGCCGCGCGGTTCTGGCGCTGCAGTCTGGAACCGCGAGACCGCTACGGTCACAGGTTAGAATCATGCCTCGGGCATGGATGTGTGTGATGTCCTTAGGTTAGTTAGGTTTAACTAGTTCTAAGTTCTAGGGGACTAATGACCTCAGCAGTTGAGTCCCATAGTGCTCAGAGCCATTTGAACCATTTTTATGTTCACTGTAAACATTAAAAGCCCTAATACAGTTCCTTGAAGTACTCTGGAAATTAAATTTACGTCTGTCGATTTTGTTTCGTTAAGAGCAACGTGTTGAGTTCTGTCTGCAAGGAAGTCTTGAATCCAGTCGCAAATGTGGCCCGATATTCGGTAAGCTCATATTTTTTCTCACTAAATGGCAATGTGGCCGGCCGGAGTGGCCGTGCGGTTCTAGGCGCTACAGTCTGGAGCCGCGCGACCGCTACGGTCGCAGGTTCGAATACTGCCTCGGGCATGGATGTGTGTGATGTCCTTAGGTTAGTTAGGTTTAATTAGTTCTAAGTTCTAGGCGACTGATGACCTCCGAAGTTAAGTCGCATAGTGCTCAGAGCCATTTGAACCATTTGGCAATGTGGAACGACGTCAAATGGCTTCCAGACACCCAAGAACTCGGCATCAACCCGAGCACCGTTATCTTCAGCACCGTGGTTCACGTAGAGGTACAGAGTGAACTGAGTTTCGCAAGGTCTCTGTTTGCGGAATCCATTTCATTTTTACACAGGAGATTCTAGTTCTCCAAAAATGTCATTATCAGTCGCAGTGGCTGGCGAGTGGTGGCGTCCCATTGTTTCGCCTACTCGTCATCAGACGCTTTCATTGGGTGAGAGATCTGGAGAGCATGCTGGCCAGGACAACTGTCGCACTCTCTCTGTGTCAAGATAAAGTCGTGTACAATGCAAATGCCTTATCCGTTAATACAACAGCAGTACCATAATTCCTATCGCCCTTAACTCCTATAGAGAAGGTACGATAAGAAACTATATCTCTGTCATAGTAGGCCTCCAATCCTTCTAAAGGCTTATCACTACCTCGTACTATGGCAACAGTTAACCAACCATTACCAGTAACAACTTCAGTAGTAGTACATGAAAAATTAATTTTGGCTCCAAGGGGCTGAAAGTAGCTCTTCTTGTGCTACATTATTTGGAGTTAAAGAAAATGTATCAACAGTCTTGTAGACAGGCATTCTAGGCTTCTTCCATATCTTCTCCTCCTATACGATATGGCTGTGTGCTTCGTGCGGCTGCCTCGAGTGAAATGAGCGTGCGGCTGCCTGCACAACGGATGTGGCTACTGATACGACTGGGCGCGGCAGGAAGCAGCGCGCAGATAAACTGTCATGGCGACCGGAAAAGGCCTTTTTCCAGCGGATCGCGCTTAGTTAGAACTATAGCGCGATCCACCCGGCGCCTCGTGCTGCGGCTAAGTCCCATTCAAGGTCACCCGCCAATATGGCGACGCACACAGCCATAGCCGCAGCACGAGGCGCCTGGTGGATCGCGCTATAGTTCTAACTAAGCGCGATCCGCTGGAAAAAGGCCTTTTCCGGTCGCCATGACAGTTTATCTGCGCGCTGCTTCCTGCCGCGCCCAGTCGTATCAGTAGCCACATCCGTTGTGCAGGCAGCCGCACGCTCATTTCACTCGAGGCAGCCGCACGAAGCACACAGCCATGTCGTATAGGAGGAGAAGATATGGTAGAAGATCTAGAATGCCTGTCTACAAGACTGTTGATACATTTTATTTAACTCCAAATAATGTAGCACAAGAAGAGCTACTTTCAGGCCCAATTACATTTGTTGGAGCCAAGATTAATTTTTCATGTACTACTTCTGAAGTTGTTACTGGTAATGGTTGGTCAACTGTTGCCATAGTACGAGGTAGTGATAAGCCTTTAGAAGGATTGGAGGCCTACTATGACAGAGATATAGTTTCTTATCGTACCTTCTCTATAGGAGTTAAGGGCGATAGGAATTATGGTACTGCTGTTGTATTAACGGATAAGGCATTTGCATTGTACATGAGGAATAGAAGACGTGTTAATGCTAATGAGAGGATCAATATATGGATCAAAATTGATGGTGATGTGACTAAATATATTAAGGCTCAAGGTGATGTTACTTCTTGAAAGACAATGCTATGGAGTCGTCCAAGATAAGGAGTAGCCACCGACCTTAACACGTCAGAAATGTAGCGGCTAAGCGCTTATGAATATCTGCAATGTTCTGGTTTTCCCCCAAAAGTAACTCAATGACAGGTGTCTGCTTGGAACGCACCTTCGTTACAGACGTCATTTTGAAGTCTGTGTATAGCGCTGCCATCTACCGTAGCTTCATGAAACTATAGGAGCAGAAGCGGACATATTCCATGATGTCCCAGGACAAATTCCGCATTTTGTTTCACCGAAATTGGCGGAGAAAAAATGTGATGCATTTCTTATTGAACCCTCTCCCCGTATAACGTCGTCGAGAATGTCAGGTTTGATCCCTACGATCCCCCAACCTCTTCCACTCTTGAATGCGTTCCTGCAGACGCGCCGCTGTGATTTCAGAGCTGGTGGCAGAATATATACAGAGAAGCTCTCGGACCAGAGAGGTTCCTTTGATGGCGGACGCGACCGGAAGCTGACCGCGCCGATGTCACGAGGCAGGAAGGCTGGCTGACGAGCCCGCCTTTTGTTATGCAGCCCCGGAAATCCACTGTGCATCCGCCAAGGGCGGCGCAGACCCGCTGCCAGAATTCCGCAAAGACAGCAGGATTCGACGAGCGCGCAGAACGCATCGATCGCTGCCTCGATTGCCATTCTACGTCGCCTTTGCGGGAGCAGTAGGCCTATTCGTTGCTCGAAAAATAGTGACAACTTTTGGTGTTGCACTAAGCTGTTAGTATATGTAAGAAGAAAGATTGGACATTACGAAGAAGAGCTCTCTGCGCGTACTTAAGCTAACCGGTGTGTGCTTTACCTCCAAGTATTCGGTGAAGAGACACCTCCACCCCTCTCGTGGTGGAGTTTAAGGCTACAAGTACTTTCATTAAATTTGAAATACTATAAAGGCGGCATGCAACAAAAGAGTCAAATTGGCATGAAGTACTTGCGTAGTCATATGGTTTGCATTTCAGCTCAACTGCACAAAGTAGGTAAGACTAACGTCGTCTATATTCTGCATACAAGATGTAACAGAACGACGTTTTAAAAATTTGGGAGATTTTAGAGGACGAAGCTATGAACGGTTTGGTATTAGGAGCCTACAGCCTGAAATGTGAAATAAAGTTTAAAGCACTATGCGCATTCTATGCATTTCGTTGGCTAAATGGAAACAGCAGAATTTTCAGAATGAGATTTTCATTCTGCAGCGGAGTGTGCGCTGATATGAAACTTCCTGGCAGATTAAAACTGGCTGCCGGACCGAGACTCGAACTCGGGACCTTTGCCTTTCGCGGGCAAGTGCTCTACCAGAGTCTCGGTCCAGCACACAGCAGAATTTTGCAGTTTCAAAAAAGCAAAATACAATCAGAAACTATTAATCGAATCTGTGGCTTCACTGCTGTAGAGCAAATGTTCAATGTGATGACCATCAATTCCGTTACATAATGTGCATCTTTGAACCTTGTTTTGTTTGATCCCGTTAAGATTCCGCGCTCCCCTCTGACTGTATCAAATGCTGTAAAGACTCGCTCAATAAGCTCAGGTACTGTTCCTACTGATGTTGAATACACAAAGGATTTTTCATAACCCCAGAGGAAAAAGTGAAAACTGGTGAGTCAAGGGAGCAGCCAGACCAAGGGACTGGGCATCGCTCTGCAATTACTCTATGCCTGAAGTTGACTGTGAGGTATGCACTGGCCCCACAAAGTGTGGTGAAGCACCATCGTTCTGAAACCACAAACTAATGCACAGCCGCAAGGGAACGTCCTGCAGTTCAGGCGACGCGTTATACAAAAAGTTCAAATACCATACACCATTCAAACCGCCTGGCAAGATGCGAACAATTCCAGCCGAATGTTCACCGGGAATCGCAGCTGGTAACTTCTCGTGCAGGAAGTTCGTGGATTTTCAACAGCTAAGTGGGGGCTACAGAAACTTTCTTCCACATTTCCGGCTATAGTTTCCTTATATTCAAAAATGTTTGTGAAATATTATGGGACTAAAGTGCTAAGGTCATCAGTCCCTAAGCTTACACGCTACTTAACCTAAATTATCCTAAGGGCAAACACACACACACCCATGCCCGAGGGAGGACTCGAATCTCCACCAGGACCAGCCGCACAGTCCATGACTGCAGCACCTTACACAACTCGGTTAATCCCGCGCGGCCCTTATATTAAAACGTGTAAGATGTTTTTCTCTACAACCTACCAATTTTTTTTAAAATCATTCTATTTCACCCTGTACAAGAGAAGATTGTGCAGCGATATCACACTGGCGTGTTGTTCGTTTGTATGCACATCGTGTGACACCTCGTGTATGAAGGAAAAAAAAATTGTAGCAGTACGTGTCGGAATGCTGCAGCAGCACGGTGGAGGCCTATTGTGACTGTAGTTCATTGTTCGTGTTGGTCGGGATCCCTCGACTCTCATCCGGAAAACCGTGCAGGATCTGAACGGTCCCACGCGACTAGCACACGAGAGTATAGACATATTGGTCACTCGGCCGTGCATGATCGTACAGCCATGGCACGTAAACTTGTCAGAATGTTGGCTTCCCTGCGGCAAAAGAAGTGTCTATACGGACAGTGTGACCACGTCTCGAGGATCACTGACTGTCAGCAAGACGACCTCCGTTGCGGTTTCCCCTGATGCGGCATCAGAGGCGCAGATACAGTGGTGCACCCAAACACTATACTGGACACGGGAGTGCCAACACGTCCCCTTTTAAGACGAGCCGCTGTTCGGCACAAGGAACAAAGAAAGATTAGAGTTCAACGCTTCGTCGGCCGCGGGGTTATCAGAGACGGAGGACATGCACGGATTACGGAAAGATATCAAAGAAACTCGGTGTGTCCTTTCAAAGGAACCAGCCCGGAATTTACCGTAAGCGATTTAAGGAAATCGAGAAAGACTTAACTCTGGATGGGAAAAATGGAAATGCCGTGTGGCTAGGGCCTCCCGTCGGGTAGAACGTTCGCCTCGTGCAAGTCTTTCGAGTTGACGCCACTTCGGCGAATTGCGTGTCGATGGGGATGAAATGTTGATGATAAGGACAACACATTACCCAGTCCCTGAGCGGAGAAAATCTCCGACCCAGCCGGGAATCAAACCCGGGCCGTTACGTATGACATTCCACCGCGCTGACCACTCAGCTACCAGAGCGGACATCTGGAGGGTAGGACGGCCTGTTGAACTCTCGTCCCTCCGAGTGCGAGACGAGAGTGCTGACCGATGCACCGCCTCGCTGCTAGTTCCGAGCACAACAACACAATATCCATGTGTGCAGGCTCCGAGAGAACGAAAGCTGCCACACTGCACGCACTATCGTCTTGGGAAGCCGGCACCTGTCGTAATAGTATAGGATGTCAATGAGTATACAACACGATTACCTGTGATTTGCATAGCCGGTAATTTGGATGACAACCGTTATGTTCCCTACATGTTAAGACCGATTGTGTGCCCTACCTTCTGTATCTCTGTGCGTCTAAGAAACTCGAGACAGATCAACAAAGACTGAGACTATTTTTTTCCACAGACGTTTATTACTCCATTTCAATGTTTTGACGACCTTTTTGAAAGTCTTCCCATCCTCCTTGAACGCACTTTTTGTAGCAACTCTGTCAGTCCTGGAACTCATGGTGCCGGCCATTCTTTGTCAGGTCACTTTTTTTAACACCGCTTTAGAGCTCAAATCAAATGCCCCGAAGCTTTGCCTTTAGTGCTGGTAATAAAAAAACAAAGCATGATGCAATATCGGGATTATAAGGTGGATTCAGTACAAGGGTAATGTTCCATTGAGTCAGAAACTTCATGATTTGATTTGCAACATGACGCTGCGCATTGTCATGATGAAGTCGCCACACGGTTCGAGAAAGTTGTGGTCGTTTCCTTGCAGTGTACTTCCTCAGTTTAGTCGATACTGACGTGTAGTACGCTGCTGTAATGGTAGTGTGAGGGGGAACTATATGCTAGTAAAAAATGTGATTATCGTGACTTTCCCTGCAGATCGGACAACTTTCGCCTTTTTTGCTGTTGGAGAACCAGGCGATTTCCACACTGTGCTGCTTCGTTTGCCTTCAGGATCACAACGATGCAGCCACAACTGATCACCAGTGATGATTCCAGAAACGCATCCGCTGTATCAGTGGAGAGACGCAACACCTCACGGCTTTTCTCCATTCGCACAATATTGTTCAGGAGTCAACAGACACGGCACCCAACGGGAGCAAACACGGGTCATGTGGAGGTGATCATGCATAATCATAAAGATAGTGCCACATGAAATTCTCAACACCTCACTGAGGTTATGTAATGTTATCCGCTAGTACTAACGGACAATGACAGCAGCTGTGTTAATATTGATTTTGGTCACAGCAGAAGCCGAAACACCACGTCCACCCTGGTTAACAAAGACAAGTAGGCCTTCTTGAACAAGGCAGAGTATCTGCACCACAAGATTGCTGCAGCTTGTAAGTTTCAGTGGCTGTATGGTTTAAGAGAACACAGAATTATATTGCGTCTCTCACGTCACCTCCATTGTTTGGTATCTGAACTGCAAAGAGTGTCAAGAAATAGAACATCACTACCACACTACCGCCATGAGAGTGCTTCCGCCTATGCACATTATACATAAAAACAAGTTCTATTCAGATGTTCATGGAATATATAGGAAACCATCACGGAAGGTACAAGAAAAATTCAGTTTCTGTCTTTGTTGATCAGTCCTCGTATAATTTCGTGGCAGCGTCAGTGGGCGGTGTTTTTTGCTGCTGTGCAACTCAGAGGGGGCTTCCAGTATTTGGGGGAAAGAGACTATTCTCCAGCCTGGAGGAGTCAGTCTTTCTATGATTCTCTAATTATATTGATTCGCAGTGAGCTTAAACTATTGATTTTGTTGTTGTTCCAGGTAGATTACGCTAACTCATCACACGAAACAATTTACTGTGGACCATGATTATTCTCCTAACATTCACACAAACACTATATTCATTCACTGTAGAGAGTCACATTTCCTTCCATCCTACCCTCGTCGTCAATCTGGTACATCACAGAACACCAAAACATCAGAACTACAATGCCCGTGTCATGATCGGGGAACAGAGGCCGACAGTGAAACTTCAATGGCCTTGCAGTGAACTACGAATTCGGGAAAATATGGCGCGATAATATGTATCCTTGCTTTGCGAAATACGAGTAGTAGATGATAGTATTTTTCATTTATAGTTTATGCGTGGGTCTGGTAATAAAGTAGTTATTTGTAAAATCCAGCATTACAATTTCGACCATATGGCTGTTATCAAATGGAAATTATATTCCTGATTATGACCTTCTTGTCCTTATTGTACTTTCTGGATTGCACTGTAAATATTTTGATCATATTCTGCATAATATTTAGCCTCATCCGTAATATTGTGGGGGGTAAATGATTCCATACTGCCGGCCGCGGTGGCCGTGCGGTTCTAGGCGCTCCAGTCCGGAGCCGCGCTGCTGCTACGGTCGCAGGTTCGAATCCTGCCTCGGGCATGGATGTGTGTGATGTCCTTAGGTTAGTTAGGTTTAAGTAGTTCTAAGTTCTAGGGGACTGATGACCACAGCAGTTGAGTCCCATAGTACTCAGAGCCATTTGAACCATTTTTGATTCCATACTTGTTTTTGTTACATATCAAACAGAAGCTCGTTTCGTCGCATGGTATTCTGTGGACTCACGTCTATTTGTTACTACTTAACGAATCCGTGTGTGAATAGCTCGACTTAAATGCATTGTAAGCTTGTTCCTCGTATTCTACGTTATTTTTGATCCCATCCGTTTTTCGTACTCTTGCATTTAATGGAGGCCACCAAAATTTGCTGTTAGCAACGTGTGAAAACATTCGCGTAACTACTGTCACAATTTTAGCGCTTGCAAGGGAGAATGCCCAAGACTACAAAACATAATCATCTACAGCTATATTCATAGTCTGGAAGCCGCCGTGAAGTGCATGGCACTCAGGTGCAAGAAGCAACACTGTTCAAAGCAGAAGTGCATGCTCATTCCATGACAACATGACAAGACGCAATAAAGCTGAACACCTTACTGTTAAAACCTGCTAACATGTTATCCATTAAATGCGAGAAAGCACGGAAAACGGAAGTAAACAAAAATAAAGTAGAAGTCCCTATATTAGTTTCACTCCCGTGTTTTAGACCTTTCTGTCTCAATATGAGCCTTAGAAAGAAAAACTGTTGACCAGCACTATTCACGAATGCTACGGTTATAAAGCATGTCCACACTCTGCCAGTGAACGGTAATGATGATCTTCTCACATCGACTGCCCGCTATTCGCAACTGAAACGCATTGAGTATATGTATCTATGTAGAGCGCATGTTTACATTATCAAACTGAGCTAGTCACGTGATGCTGGGACGACGCAGCTTGTCTACAATTCCGTAGCGGTCGCGCGGTTCCAGACTGTAGCTCATGGCCATGTGCTTACGTGGCAGGTGCTATATAAATCTGCAAGTGTGTTGAGTAAACTACCCGTCAATGTATACATACTGAGTTACGTTAATATGCAGATAAAATTTATACATGACAATCTGATTAATCTCCTCCAATTTACGTAGGTTCTCAAACCCTTGTGTGTATCTAAGTTTTTCTGTATGAGACTGTTTCCTATACAGTATCATTGTAACGTAATTAGGCTAATTAGAACAGATTCGACAATATTAATCAGTGCAATACAAAACGTAAAAAAAATATTATTGGCTGTCACCTCTTATCCCATTACCGAAAAATCGTAAATCAGGTGGAATCTGAGCTACGGTACTGTGGCGAATAAGCACAGTTTCATAGCTCTTTAAGCCGACTTCAGTTCCTGGTACCAAATTATTAAGATGTCTGTAAAATGTGTATACAAAGTTTCGCGTTACTTCTGATGGTGATCTGTCTGTACCAGCAAGGTAACAACACTTAAAATACGCCAAGTACTATACGGCTTAATATGCGCCCTCCCAAAACCATGTGGCTTAAGTTGTAGGAAATGTTATGGACAGAATTCTCGTTCTGCGCGTACGAATGCCCTCTCCAAAGGTATTTTACAATCTATGCTTAAACGCTACGATAACGCATCTACAATAGCGCACCACAGAGATATTTTTCCACTGGCTAGGAGAATGGCGCCGACTTACCGTGACGTGAAAGAGTAAGTAAATACAGCACAGAAAATAAATATCCATAAATCACCTTTCATGAGAGGATACAGTCTCCTTACACGCTGATGTATTCACAGTGGAGAAGAAATATCATTATTGGTTTAAGTCATCGATATAGGGAAGAGAGCTCTTAGGGTATCTTCACACCGAAAACCAACTTCAATGAATTTGGCTGACAACTGTTTTCAATTCGAAGTGTGACATTTTTTCAACTGTTGTCAACAGTTGTTAGAAACCGCGAATTTGAAAAACTAGTTTGTAGTTTATCATCAACTAGCAAAAACACGGCAGAGGTGGGCGACTGGTGCATGCACATTGCCGTGTCCTCTGCTTCGTTTCTTTTTTGTGCTAATGCAATGACGACTCCCGAGTACTTAGTTTTACAGAATCCTTGAGTGCATTCACGATAGCCCAGCACACTCTACGCAGTTTCACTAATCTTGGCCAATGATATTCGATGATACTACGTTAAACGTGTATAACTGTCACCAGTTGCCAGATATCGAAGGCTTACAATAAGTTGTGCTGGTGATACTGTAGCTCGAAAATCTGTATCTTGCTGTTGAATATGTGGTACTATTGGACTCAAGAGATCTTAGAGTAGTCCACAAGTCTTTCTGAAAAGATTCTTGAAACCTTGCCTGTCTTCAGTATAGAGCTCCTTCAATAAAAAATTATAAGTTCCATAGTTTTCTCCTTGTACATAAATCTTTATCGACCACCTGTACTTTTTTGGGTTGGTTTTCGTGGTGCGTCGGCACAGTCAGAAACCATTTTCTTTTCCGTAATAACAATAATAATAATAATAATAATAATAATTAAAAGCGAATGTGTTTTTACAAGAGCTTGAAACTGTTGTCGACATTTTGCAACAGTTGACAATAGTTGTAAGTTTGCCAAACTCTCATTAGTTGTGAGTTTGCGAAACTTACAACAATTGTGTCTTTTTGTTTGTTGGAGGTGATTTTCATTGTGAAGGTACCTTTACACTGAGCCGAAGTTGTGTCCGACTCTTCGAAAAGCGCGCCAGGCGGAGTGGTTTCTCTTTGCGTCTAGTGTTTGCGGAGGCGCTTTCGGTTTGGCGTGCTGTTTGGATCGCTACCGCCCTCTGGCGGGAGGTAGAGCAAGTGTACAGTCGCGTGACGATCGAGGAGTAGGTACTGGGTTGTGACCGAGAGAGGTGGTGGTGCGAACGGGGCCCTGCTGTTGGGGCTCTTCAACTGCTCGCCACGTGCTTTGACCAACCTCTTGGCTGTCAGGGGCTAAGTCTGCCTTACCCACATGTACGTGGCTTATGAAGCTTAGAAGCCGTGGTGCAGGAGACCAGCTCGTGGGACAGTATGTCTTCTTATCGGCCGGTGAAACCACTGGCAGCGGTTGGCTCTGCCGAGAATTTGGAAGTGCAACGTGTTCCCGGCGTTGTGGTGGAATGTGAGAAGTTGAATACTGTTTTTATGTAACATATATATATATATATATATATATATATATATATATATATATATATATATGGGTTTTTCAAGTTCTAGTGAAGTGTATGAGTTTCTTCACCAGTGGTTTTGATGGGGTCGTCCCACCACAGTTTTCGTATGCCTGTCCGCGGGAATGTGGTAATTGCTTCTTGGTCCTGCCGTTTTCATTGACACCTCGATTGGGTAATTTAGGGTCGGTGTCTCGGCTCTCTGTGGTTTGGAGTCTGTGCAGGCGCCGCCCTTGCTACATCTTCTGGATTTGAGTAACTCGGGGAGGTGGCGGCTTGTAATGGAAGTTTTGGGGCTGATCTGCTGTGGCCCTGTAGACCACCAGTAACTATTCTGCCTATTGTGATTTGGGCCCCTTTACACTTGTCACTCCCTCACCGAGCTAAGGAAAATTTTTGGGGGGGAACTGCCTTTAATGTGAAGGTTTGTGTGCTGGCTTATTCACATTTATCTTGCAACAAATATATGTAACTGGCGAGATTCAACTATTTTTGCTTAGTACAAGCTAGCTACTTAAAGTTCTTTTTTTTTTTTTTTGGAATTGTCCCCTTATTGATATAACAAGTTTAAAATCTTCTCATTGTTAACGTAAAACCTTGCAATATCCTTTACATAGAGCTATTTTTAAAGGAGTTTGTTTAACTGTTGTCAAGTTGAAGTCTCATTATTGGCAAGTTGTTAATGTTATACCTGGTAATATCCTCGCATAATGAAAATTGTCAAGCTATTTAAAATTGTTTTGAAATTATTTCTTTTAAAAAGAAATGCCAGACTTAAAAAATTATTACTGAGAAAGCCTTTTAAAATAAAAGATAAACTTATCAATGTGTGTTTTTTCACCAGCACCTCCTAGCCCCTACTTCCACGATAACGTTTTAGGAATAGCATGTTTGCTTAAGTTGTTGTTTGTGAATCGCCCTAATTGACGGTTCATACACGTCGAGAAAACCCCCAGTTATTCTAGCAGACATCTATACTTTAATCGGACATTTCGCTGCTATACACCACGTGAGAGATTCAGCATAAGAGCTATCCACTACCTGGTAGCCAATAATCAAGTGCGCCACCTAGAAAACATTCCTTGACGCAATAATTTACTAACACCCGTATACAATACATACGGCGTTGGTAAATTATTGCATTAATAAATACATGCCAGCCGTTGTCCCATGGTCTATAATGGATCAATGAAGATAGAAAATATTCATCGAATCTTACTCCGTGTGCAACGGAATCAAGGAATGCCAGCCTCCCAGAGAACTGGGCTCTCCGCCTGACACGGTACGCTTACAGGCTACATCGTCGAACCTACAGCGGAATTGGCTGGAGTCAATCTTTTAAGACTACCACTTATCTCCGCGAAAGAGCGCTGCTTCCCTCGTCGTCTGATTCCCGCTGCGTAAACTGCATTACAATCACCGGCAGCGGATTTCCATACGACTCAGAGGTAACCACACGAGAGCGCCTCCAGAAGAACGCAGGACTGCGCCGACAGAAGGCCAGGAGGGGAGAGCGGCTCACACTCACACACAGAGCAGACCAGAGCGGTCGGCGGTTCGCGGGGAAACGGCGCAGCCGGCGAGGTTGCGAGGTGCGACCGAGGCCGCATTATTCAGCGGAGGCCAATTTGTTCGCACGGGAGAGAGGCGGGTTCCTCAAAGGCGCAAGACGGGCGCCGCTCCCCCAGCAAACGCAATCAGCCGTCTCGCCGAGTGGCGGCCAGTCTGGGGAGGGAGGCCCGATCAGCGCGCCAAATCGCGTTTCCTCCGCCTCTCCGGGGACGCCGCTCTATCTGGGTCACCGTGACCCTCACGGCGAGCCTAGCCTCCTGCCGATTCTTCTCTCATCTTCCCTCTGTTACTCGACTCACTGCTAGACTACTGCAAAGGCTGTCGGTATAGGCGTGTGAGCCCTCATCTCACAATAGCCGACATAGGAGTAACAGCCTTTCTGTACTCACTACAGTGGCGGGTGAATGGAACTACCTGATAAAAAGTACCCGAACATCCCTGGCCAGCAGATGTCACGAGAGGCGCACCCACCAATGTACTTGGGGCGTTCAGTAAGTAAAGCATCACAATTTGTTCTGAAAGCAGGTTGGTTTTATTCAAGATTCCAATACACCATATTATTCCCCACTCTTTTGGCGCCAAACCCCATTTTTCAACATAATCTCCGTTCAATGTGTCGACCTTACGCCACCTTACTAGGATGGTCTGTACGCCCGCAAGGTACCACTGTACTGAAGTCGGAGCCAGGTTCTTGCTGCACCAATAACCTCCCCACCAGCCGGCCGCTGGTGGCCGAGTGGTTCTAGGCGCTTCAGTCTGGATCCGCGTGCATGGATGTGTGTGATGTCCTTAGGTTAGTTAGGTTTAAGTAGTTCTAAGTTCTAGGGGGCTGATGACCTGAGATGTTAAGTCCCATAGTGCTCAGAGCCATTTGAACCTCCCCACCATCCAGATACTGTTTTCCGCGGATTCGAGCAAAGAGATGGAAGGGTGAATGAGGAAGAACAGTCCAATGAAATTCTGTGAGCTCCTGTCGGTTGCACAGACTTTGTAAGGCCTTGTATTGTCTTGAAGAAGGAGGAGCGTTTGATAGTGATCCGTCCATTACTTCGAATAAGTGTCCGCAGGTTCCAACATTGCTGTGTCCGACTGGCCGGCATGCAGAAGGTCGGACGGTTGCCTCGCCCAACGACTCATCGAGCTTTTGTTGACTGCCAGGTCTCCGTAGGCATTCTGCAAGCTCCTATGAATATCTGCGATGCTTTGGTTTTCCGCCAAAATAAACTTAATGACAGCTCTTTGCTTGGAAAACACTTCCGTTACAGACGCCATTTATAAGGCTCTGTATAGCGCCGCCACCTATCGGAACTTCATGAAACTATAGGGGCTGAAGCGGAGCATTCCACGATGTCTCACAACAAATTCCGCATTTCTGCGACCGAAAATAGCCGAGAGAAAATGTGTTGAATTATTTGTTGAACGCTCCTCGTAAAAAGAGGCGGGGAGTATTGAATTGTCAGTAGGGTCCACCCAGTAGCTGAGTGGTCAGCGCGACAGAATGTCAATCCTAAGGGCCCGGGTCCGATTCCCGGCTGGGTCGGAGATTTTCTCCGCTCAGGGACTGGGTGTTGTGTTGTCCTAATCATCATCATTTCATCCCCATCGATGCGCAAGTCGCCGAAGTGGCGTCAAATCGAAAGACTTGCACCAGGCGAACGGTCTACCCGACGGGAGGCCCTCGTCACACGACATTATTATTATTATTGTCAGTAGGGAAGCAGAAACAGCAGAATGGGACTGTTAGGAGGTCTTAAGAGACTTTGAATGTAGTACGCTAGTCACTGGATAACACCTGAGTAACAAATCCATCAGGGAGATTTCAACCCTTATAAATCTGCCCAAGTCGGCTATTGGTGATGTCACTGTGATGTGGTAAGGTGAAGGAAGAACCACAACTAAACCAAGGCCAGGTAGATTTCGTGTAGTGACAGAGACCGTCGTCGATTTCGGAGCGTGGTTGTAAAAAGTCGCATTAAACCAAGAGAGGAAATCAGTCGAAGGTTCCAAAGTGCTATAAGAAGTCCAGCTAGCACAATGACTGTCCCTACTGAGTTAAAAAGAACGGGCTGCAACTTACGAAAAATTGGTCAGTAGAAATCCCATGTAACTTATGTAGGAACATAAACTCACACTAACTATCAGCATCATGAACAACAGCAAGCTAGAAAACGATTTTCTCACATCAACGATTATCGTCATACACAAAAACAAGTAACTGATATATGTAGTCAGAACATAGCTTGAGTAACCAAAGTACTTGTAACCTCAAAGATAAAACTACAAAAATGTTTAGTCTATATGAATAGTAGCACACAGGGGTGATTTGAAGGTAAAACAACCATAATAACAAGCACTACAGTAGTCATAAGTACCATTTGTATCGTAGCAGAATAATATCAGATTAATCCCAGTTATCATAATATCACAAATTTTAAATATAAAATCATGTTAAATACATTTTAGAATATGTTCTATCTCTAATAAAAAACTAAATGACAGAAAGGTAAATCATGACAAATTAAAATGTAGTGAAAGCAATAGTATTATTGTATACAATTTTTGTGTACAACAGATAGTATAATTGTGTGCATCACATGTCCCTGTTGACAAGAATTAAGAAACAAGGAAAATCTGGGTAAATGACAAAAACTTAGGTTCCAAGTATACTACTAATAAGCTCTATGATCATAGATATGATACAACAAAAATTGAAGAAGTTTAACGATAAGAGATATACAGTGTAAAAAAATCAATTAATTACTGAAGAGAATATTAACAATAGAACACAGAAATGGTGTAAATATAAGTATTTAACATGTGTTGTGAAACTTACAGTAGTCTAGCATAGAATATCCAATCATGTACTCAATAGAAAAAGTAGGGAAATACATTTCCTAAAAGGACCAGTACATAACCCCAAAATGTGTCAAACATAAAGGTCAACATGGACATATCAAACTAACTACTAGTAAGATTTTTATAGTCATTCAAAAACAAGAGAGAATCAGGGTAATCTGGCTTACTGTAACAAATGGAAATGAAGAGTGTAACAAGTAAATGAAAAAATAAAGAAGTAGATTTAGGGAAATAACTGTAAATGAAACAAATAAATACAGTTGTCAATCATTATCAGTCACAAATCATATTAAGTAAAATACCCATTAGAGTAGTAACACACAATAATAATGGAGAACTTCATCAGAGCAGAAACATAAACGTACTCAACACTGACAAGACATACAACCACCATGAGATGCAATCCCATTAAATATCTTAATGCAGAGCTTCATATTTTACAGGATGGACTAGAAAGAGTAATATGTCTTGCCAACAAAGAAAGTCTATTATGGTACAAGTGTATGATAGCAAAAAATTATGAGAAAATATATAAAAGAAAGTATTTAAGTTTAATACATAAAAAGAGGGTACTGTTATCAGTCAACAAATATTTGTTTTATGATTTGAAAACATACATGATAGCAACAAGCTTGGATAACAACTTACAAGAATGCACAGTAGTGATCTATCATGATAATATACAGCCAAAATATCTTAACAGAAAGACCAAAAAAGTGAAACATATGAAGATGGTCAAACTGACAAGATATTTTGACCTTATATTATTATGATACATCACTACTCTGCATTCTTGTAATTTGTTACCCAAGCTTTTTGTTATTATGTCTTCAGACTACAAAACCAATAGATGTTGACATATTAGATTATCTGTTTTTGATAGTGACTGATAACAGTTCTTTATTTTTATATATTAAACCTGAACACATTCCTTTATGTATTTTGTGGTAAATTTATTGCTGTATATTACACTTGTGCCATTATAAATGGTTTGTTATTGGTAAGTCATATCTCCTCGGGGAAATACGAGGTTTTGCATTTTGCAACGTAAAATCTAAGGCTTGAAAAAGAGGGGCAAGTAGATGGTTGGACCAAGCAAAGAAAATTACCGGCGTACCTACTCACACTATATTGAGAGAAGCTGAAGATAGCTCCGAATGGAGACATCTAGTCGAAGATTGTGTGCTTAGGAAATGAACGAAGAAATGAAGTCACGACGCTCAGTAATGAGTAGAACGAATAACATTATATACACTTTTTGCCTGTCCTACTATAGCATCTCTCGATTTGAAAATAAAAGATGGAAAAAATAAATTGTTGATGGTGTATAGCAACCACCCACAAATTGGTTTTAGGTTACTTTATTCAACAAACTGGACAAGTGCAAATAATACTCGTACAAACTCAATTATGTTATCGATAATTCATCCATCCTGGGAATCGAGAATCTCGAAGACTTTTGCGTGTTGTCTTTCTCTTCCCATTAAACTGAAGTTAAATTATTATGACTGAATAATATTTAGTTACTTCAATGGAAACTTTTGGACGAGAGAAGTCATTTCCCCAACATTTAATACAAACATTCCCATACATTTAATTCCTAATCGAATTCTGAAGTCTACAAAACAAAGTGATTAGACAGTTACAGTTCATAGTCATACTCTGTCTGCCTCTCGATGTCGAAGTCAACACCTGGAATAAACTTTCTGTGGCTCTGCAGAATTCCGGCAATCGTTGATTTTGAAATTTCTTAAAATAGACAGAGGCACAATCATACGCCGTGGGGAAGGAGCCTTGGGTGCGATGACATACACAACATGCAGCATGGGAATCAATGTCCAAGTTGTGTATTGATTTCGTTAAAAGTCCAAAAAGTGATCTCTCAAAATCGAGCATAAACGACGTTGGTGAAGGCTTAACTGATTTCTCAGGTTACTAAATTCCCTAGGAATTACGACACACCGAATAATGTTCCGAGCCACAGACGAGGGAGATGTTAAAATAATCAAAGAATTAAACGTACATTTTCCATTTATGAAACTATATTTTTCCATAACTGATCTTCATAGCTACATTTCAGGATGCAACATCCTCTTGTATGAGATAAAATGTTATCATAATTAATCATATTTTATTCTGTATTCTAAATGGTAGCTTACAACAAGGCAGCTATTTACAGCTCCCCTGCGACCCTACTCTCCACAATTGTAAATCAGAAGTCAGGAAGTGCGTTGTACACGTAATGTTCCACTTTCTGTCCACAGAGCTTTTATATCACGAGTCAGAGATAATCTGTAAGAGAAAACAAGGTGATACTACATATCGATATTGACACCGACAAGAAATCAGTCCCTGGAATTCCAAGATGGTATCATAATTTCGACAGTAGCTCACGAGACCTGCATGGACATACAAAAAGGAGCGAGCAGGGGTCTGCAGTTTATACGTGAAGGGAGACATGATTTAATAAAATGCTTTCTTCTTACTAAAATATGACGAAAACTCAGACGCTCCACTCCTTTTCACGTTTGTCAGGAATCAGCAAAAACACCCTGTGAGTGCGGAAGCATCACTAGAATAATTGACCGAGGTTAGGAGTGGACCCTTATTCTATGACAGGGCACATCGGTGTTTAGCTGTAAAATTGGTTTAATTTCTCTATTATTACCAAAGAAGCACACGAATTTACATATACTGTGACATGAAAATTTCAGGACAATTGTCAATATAATGCATTACGTCCTGTAACACTGAATACAACGAAGTCAAATTTAAACAGAAGGTTCTCTACAAGATTACTTTTAGACAGTGAAGTTGGCTGATATTACGACAAATCATCCGATTCAGGTTCTAAGTTCGGTACTATTTAGGATGACAATCAAGTCTACGGAGGATGGTTAGTTTTTGTGACAAGATGGGCAAAAGTTACTCAAGGTTCGAGTTCACAGTGGACGCAAGTTGGTGATGTAACAATTTTATGCCTCTGCAAGCGGCATTTACCTTTAACTGCAATGTGCTGTCGGCTGCATGGTTTCTCTCGCCCTCTGAAAATCCTATAAAAAGCTAATCAAAATTCTTACTCAGCTGAAACTGTCATATGTTTCTTGTTTGGCGAGAAAACATGTACTCATCTCTATACTGCAAAATATGGCGATATACACCTGCATAGATGGAGCAGTGTGTATACTTCAATGCCCTCTCAGTTCTTGCAAGAACAATTAACTACGTGGCTGTTTTGTTTCTCCACTGTCAGAGATCAACGACTCTTCAGCTAATTTCTAGCTGAATGTCAGCCAAAGTGAACGCAGTGTTCACACAGAAATTCCTCTTTTGGCGTTGTACAGAGCGTGGTGCGCCCTGCTCTACACTTGACGCTGTTTCAGAGGAGAGTCCCCAACGTTTTCAGTATTGTGTCTTTCGTAGCAAACTGTCCCCCACCTGTATCTTTTTGTGCTTCATGTCACAGCTTTTTCAGACCAATCGGAGAGTTCCTTTCATCTTGTGGAAACTACCCCTGCCAATCGCAAAGGGCCTACCCTTAAACTGTGTCGAAACATCGCCCCTTTTTCTCCTTCTGAGTTTTTTTCCAGACAATCGGACATTTTGTGGCCGCTCTTGACACCTGAAAGTTACACTCGTACATAACGAGCGAACCACAGGCCTTTCACGTGATCAACTGCGTCTCTGGTCTGTTTGTATCCATCTGGAAATTCCCCAACGCAGTTTTCTAAAGAATTTCCCCGTCGCAAGCAGCGCTGGGCCGCTACCTGCTCCCCTCGCTGTATCGCCCAGTGCATTCGTTGTCTCACTCATTGCGGGTCACCAATCTCTGTTAGAATCGTTCCGTTGTATGTGGGCCATGACAACTCGCGTCTGCCCCCAAACTAAAATGTTTCTTCCAGCAGCTGTTTTCACCTTTTGCTCATTGACATGCAGGATTTGGGTTCGGTGTTTTAATACCGTCAAATCGAGTGTCATCCCTTTGCATTACATACTGTACATTTTGATAGGCAAATCTGCTCACTATCGTTGAAGTATGTCAGGTGACATACTTCTACTTGTTACGCCATATAAAATCTCATGTAAGGCGCAAAGTTAACATTCATTCATGTTGCCACCTTACAAAACTTAATTTTATGCTTGCATCCACTAATATTTTTCTATTACACTTTTGACAGGTAATGAATTCTATGTAATTTCTGTAACCTCCCACTATATTTGTTTCTGTATGAGATTTAGCCCAATTTTACCACCCACTCCATGTCCCCACAAACTGTTATCCAGCTTAATCTCCTATGCTAAGCTTTGATTAAACAGAACCTAATCTGAAATCAACTGTAACTGATCTGAACGCGACTTGTCTTTATGTTAAATGTGGAACTGAAGTAAAACTCTTATCTGGCCCTAATCAAAATTTCCACGTACCTCGCATCATGACAACATTGTTGCAGATTTCTCGAAAGCACAACAGGAAGCAGGCAGTGGCTAAGCAACATTTCTATTTCTAGATAAAATTTATAACTGTTATATACCACATGTTGGCGACAGGAAGGCATCCGGCCACACTCTGCAACTAACACTGCCAAATCAATAGTAAAACCCAGACCAGGCAGTCGCTGGAGCAGGACCCAGATGCAACAACATCATACCACATGTGGTAACGCATAATGATAAACAGTAGGGAGGGGAGAGTAACTATTCCTATGTAACGATATTCCAAGACAACGACTTAAGTGTGAAGTATATTTATTCAAAAAGACAGAGAAAAGCTTGGAGATATCTTCACACATAACGTACGTCGGAACAATACTATGGTTGGCCCGCGGTTTTAAATGTGGTTTTCCATCTGCATCGGCGAATGCGGGCTGTTTTCCCGTATTCTGCCTCAGTTACACTATGTCGGCGATTGCTGCACAAACACTGTCTCCATGTACGCGTACACCATAATTACTTTACCATGAAAACATTTGGGGTTACACTCGTCTGGTATGAGACGTTCCTTGGAGAAGGGGGTGGGGTACACTGGGGGCCGAACTGGGAAATACAGAAGCGTCCGATCTTACCTGTCGGCTTTGACCCATGACGTCACAAATACCGCGGAAACGACTATAAACAATTCCAATATGGCGGATAAAAAAACATCGCATACGTATTGTAAACACTGAAATACACAAGTTTCACAAAAAGCCTAATGACTGTAACGGGACAAGCGTGGGAAATTAGGGGTTTTTGGGTGCGGAGAAACTAAATATACAGAAATGTAGCCACCGACCGCCATTCAAAACCACGCAAAACAACGAAATAAATCAACATCACAAAACTGACCAAATACCAAAAAACACATTCCTATCCATAATCGGACACTTCCCTTAACCTATATAGCTCAACAGAACCTACCGATCACATCCCCCAATAGAAAACTAAGAAACGAAAGCTTCCCTTACACCTACATACATCGGCACTTATGCAGTTTAGCAGGTACGGAAAAAAATTTTCATTTTTTTTCAAAATTTGATCATCATGGGTCGTTATGCGGTGGGGGAAGTCTGCAGTGCCCCCCCATCCCCCCACAGGCTTCATTAGTGTCAAATCAATATTTTCGAATCATAGGCGGCCGCTGCCGCGGCCGCATTCCAAAAAAAAACTCCCAACCTAACCTCAAGTGGGCTACGCTACAGATCAATATGTTCATCAAATTGCTTCATATTACGTATACATGCTCATTAGTGTCAAATCAATATTTTCGAATCATAGGCGGCCGCTGCCGCGGCCGCATTCCAAAAAAAAAACTCCCAACCTAACCTCGTATTCAGGGCTACGCTACAGATCAATGTGTAGGTCCCTTACGTCACGGGTCAAAGCCGACGCGTGAGATCGGATGTTTCCAACCTATACCCAATACACAAAACATACATAAGTAACCAAAAAAAAAAACGGAACTTACCTCAAAAAAGTTCCAGCTCCACAAACTAGATTGGCCACCACAATCACACACAAATGCACACACGCACGCACGCACACACACACACACACACACACACACACACAAAAACACACACACACACACCAACGAAAAAATACTGAACTAAAATAAAAACCCAACCCACCCAAACGTCAACCCCCTCCCCCACAACTCCAAAATACAACACACAAACACTATACAACAAAATAAACCACCCACCCACCTACCCAGCCCACCCTAACTAACCACTTTCGGTCTATACATTTTACCCACAGCCCTTAAAAAAACCCGAAGAATGCAATAGCCCTCTGGGACACTCTTCCGCCAACAGTACTCATCTAAATGAGACTGAAGGTTGGAAGAGCGCCTCTTCCCCCTCCCAAGAACTGACTTAACCGCTCCCCACATCCCCTCAATTGTGTTAGTGCAAGCCCCAGTATCATAATTCTTAAACTCTAGACTGTGGTTCACTACTAAATGATTAAATCCCCTCTCACCCAACCCCCTATATGAAGAAAACGCATCTGAAACTACTGTGGACCCCGGCTCTACATACTCCTCAATTAACCCCACTAATTCAGGCTTCGACCTCCCCTCCACAACCCTAAAAACACATTCAGTACCCCCACCCCCCTGAACAACAGCCCCCCACACCCAAAGACCAGCCACAGACTTCCCCCTCCCATACTTCCTTTTACCAAACTGCGACTCATCCACCTCCACAAGCACCCCATGCCCACCCAACTTACCCCTGTACTTAATAAATTCGGAACACACCTCACGACAAAAGGAATACCAGTCTAAAACAGTCCTCTCACTCACACCAGTCTCAAACGCGCAAAAACTCTGCCCGCAACTATAACAAAAATAATACGTAATAAGCACAATCTCACGCATGGCCAATCTAGACTTCTCGAACCAGGTACCACGCCTTACAGAACGCCATACGCCATCTTTCCGGCAACACCACATGTATCCGTCCCTGGTCCGAGAGTCCGGAACTTTAACCAATTTCATAGGTTCACGGCACACACCGCACTTCACGACCTCGGCAATTAAGCCAAATAGCTGAAGAAATTTAATCAGCTCTAAAGCTGTCTCCCCCATCATCGCCCTCAACCGAACACTGTTAAGGCGGTCTTTCATATCCATTCCTGAACAAAAAACCACAACCAAATACACTCAATAACAAACTCACCCGACGTACAGCAATGAGCATTAAATTAACCATTAACTCACTAATAGAAATTCCGCTTCAAATCCAACACCTGAGCAACAGAAAACGGAAATACAGAAGCGTCCGATCTTACCTGTCGGCTTTGACCCATGACGTCACAAATACCGCGGAAACGACTATAAACAATTCCAATATGGCGGATAAAAAAACATCGCATACGTATTGTAAACACTGAAATACACAAGTTTCACAAAAAGCCTAATGACTGTAACGGGACAAGCGTGGGAAATTA
The DNA here is from genome assembly GCF_023864345.2 of Schistocerca serialis cubense. NCBI lineage: Eukaryota > Metazoa > Arthropoda > Insecta > Orthoptera > Acrididae > Schistocerca > Schistocerca serialis. The sequence goes on from NC_064646.1 coordinate 433,535,568, forward strand.
GGGGTTTTTGGGTGCGGAGAAACTAAATATACAGAAATGTAGCCACCGACCGCCATTCAAAACCACGCAAAACAACGAAATAAATCAACATCACAAAACTGACCAAATACCAAAAAACACATTCCTATCCATAATCGGACACTTCCCTTAACCTATATAGCTCAACAGAACCTACCGATCACATCCCCCAATAGAAAACTAAGAAACGAAAGCTTCCCTTACACCTACATACATCGGCACTTATGCAGTTTAGCAGGTACGGAAAAAAATTTTCATTTTTTTTCAAAATTTGATCATCATGGGTCGTTATGCGGTGGGGGAAGTCTGCAGTGCCCCCCCATCCCCCCACAGGCTTCATTAGTGTCAAATCAATATTTTCGAATCATAGGCGGCCGCTGCCGCGGCCGCATTCCAAAAAAAAACTCCCAACCTAACCTCAAGTGGGCTACGCTACAGATCAATATGTTCATCAAATTGCTTCATATTACGTATACACGCTCATTAGTGTCAAATCAATATTTTCGAATCATAGGCGGCCGCTGCCGCGGCCGCATTCCAAAAAAAAAACTCCCAACCTAACCTCGTATTCAGGGCTACGCTACAGATCAATGTGTAGGTCCCTTACGTCACGGGTCAAAGCCGACGCGTGAGATCGGATGTTTCCAACCTATACCCAATACACAAAACATACATAAGTAACCAAAAAAAAAAACGGAACTTACCTCAAAAAAGTTCCAGCTCCACAAACTAGATTGGCCACCACAATCACACACAAATGCACACACGCACGCACGCACACACACACACACACACACACACACACACACAAAAACACACACACACACACCAACGAAAAAATACTGAACTAAAATAAAAACCCAACCCACCCAAACGTCAACCCCCTCCCCCACAACTCCAAAATACAACACACAAACACTATACAACAAAATAAACCACCCACCCACCTACCCAGCCCACCCTAACTAACCACTTTCGGTCTATACATTTTACCCACAGCCCTTAAAAAAACCCGAAGAATGCAATAGCCCTCTGGGACACTCTTCCGCCAACAGTACTCATCTAAATGAGACTGAAGGTTGGAAGAGCGCCTCTTCCCCCTCCCAAGAACTGACTTAACCGCTCCCCACATCCCCTCAATTGTGTTAGTGCAAGCCCCAGTATCATAATTCTTAAACTCTAGACTGTGGTTCACTACTAAATGATTAAATCCCCTCTCACCCAACCCCCTATATGAAGAAAACGCATCTGAAACTACTGTGGACCCCGGCTCTACATACTCCTCAATTAACCCCACTAATTCAGGCTTCGACCTCCCCTCCACAACCCTAAAAACACATTCAGTACCCCCACCCCCCTGAACAACAGCCCCCCACACCCAAAGACCAGCCACAGACTTCCCCCTCCCATACTTCCTTTTACCAAACTGCGACTCATCCACCTCCACAAGCACCCCATGCCCACCCAACTTACCCCTGTACTTAATAAATTCGGAACACACCTCACGACAAAAGGAATACCAGTCTAAAACAGTCCTCTCACTCACACCAGTCTCAAACGCGCAAAAACTCTGCCCGCAACTATAACAAAAATAATACGTAATAAGCACAATCTCACGCATGGCCAATCTAGACTTCTCGAACCAGGTACCACGCCTTACAGAACGCCATACGCCATCTTTCCGGCAACACCACATGTATCCGTCCCTGGTCCGAGAGTCCGGAACTTTAACCAATTTCATAGGTTCACGGCACACACCGCACTTCACGACCTCGGCAATTAAGCCAAATAGCTGAAGAAATTTAATCAGCTCTCAAGCTGTCTCCCCCATCATCGCCCTCAACCGAACACTGTTAAGGCGGTCTTTCATATCCATTCCTGAACAAAAAACCACAACCAAATACACTCAATAACAAACTCACCCGACGTACAGCAATGAGCATTAAATTAACCATTAACTCACTAATAGAAATTCCGCTTCAAATCCAACACCTGAGCAACAGAAAACTGACCCCACCACACGAAACAAACGAAACAAACGAAAACCATGAACACACCACCAGAGAGCACGACAAACAAAAACAAGACATCTACAAACACGCCACAATCGCAAATCAAACTCCGCGCCGTAATGACGTCACACACCACAACACGCTTACGTCACGGGTCAAAGCCGACGGGTAAGATCGGACGCTTCTGTTGACCCCCGAACGGTACAATAACTCTGGGTTCGGTGTGCGGCGGTGGTAGGATGGGTGGTCTGCTGTGGCCTGTTGTGGGGTTGTGATTTGTGAACCACTGAGGGCTACAGCGGGACGAAGCCACTCCGTCGTTTTTAGGTCCCCAGTTAAATACACACTTACACATATTATGCTTAACAAAGTAAACGACTCATGGGTGTGGGGTAGACTTTCTCTCAGCTATGAGCAAGTGAACCAAGTTAACTAGCTTCAAATAATCATTTCTACAAATTAGGTGCACAGTGCTGCAGTCTTACCTCCAATTTCTACTCTTCAAAAAATAATAATGTTATTCAAAATTTATATTCCTTACTCTTTCCAATATACATTTCATACTAATCCTTGTTGTCCTTTACAATAAATCTTTCTTCATCTAACACATACAATTACAAGTCAACACAGCACTACAGAATACGTCTGTCATCTACCACACGTCAGATAAGCATGTATCAGACTGCCCAGAGGCAAAGATTGTGCCACAACAATCCCAAAGATTGTTTAACATCCGAAAAACCAAATTTACATAACCACCTGATAGGGTTAATGGCAAAAAGATATTTTTATGTAATATAATTACAGTTTAACAGTTTTTCGATTTTTTTTTTCATTTAACTTGTACTGTGAAACATTGCTTCTTGCCAAATTTCATGATTCTAAGTCAACGGAATGTATCCTATATGCTTTGAGGAGCGCGTTTGAACGTACCAGAACATGTGACTTAAATGGCTGTATTCTTTAATTTTCATATCGAAGTTTGGAACAGGACATTAATTTCAGCTTGATACGTCTACACATTCCTGGAAAAAAGAGCTCTTAACGGACAAACTGACAGTCGGATAAAAATTGACAACAATGCTTCTTGTGATGTAATTAGGCCTAGAGATCAACAATTTTTGGATTTTTTCCTTTACTTGTGCGTGAAACCTTCCTTCTTGACAAGTTTCGTAATTCTAGGTTATGGGACGTGTCCAATAGGTTTAATGAGTAAGATTGCGAGTATCAAAATTTGTGACATTAATGGCTGTACCTTTTGATTGCATTGACTTGGAAGCTTGAATTTCTTACACGGCCAAGTTACAGTAGATCTTAGTACGTTACATTAATTTTAGCCTGGTACGTCCATCCTTTCCTGAGAAAAAGCATGCTTAACAGTCAGAGAGACAGGCAGACGGAGAACAAAGCGATCAAATAAGGATTCCGTTTTAACGTACTGATATACGGGACGCTAAGAAAAGGTTGGAGCCTAGGAACCATAAAAACAATCGCAGCTCTTAAAGGAGATGACTGGGTACGTCGTCGAAAATTTGTACATAAAAATGGAATCAACAGCTTGTCTGAACACCCCGAAGCATATCATTGGACCTTACAGGTTTCGGATATCCAATTTGACGTGTCACCTTCTTGCAGCGTGTTTGTTTGGAGACAGCAAACTGGTTAAGAGTGTATGAGCAACAATATAGGGTTTCCAACAGCCACTACGCACTCTGTGGAGTGCTGATTCGTTAGACCGCGTAATCTGTATTACAGCTTTCACAGCAATAGGCGCTGGGTGTATCTCGCTGCCGGCCCGCTGCGGTAGCACAACGCTCAGCCGCTGTTTACAAGGCCGGTGCGGCTCTCGCGCCGATATTTATTTCGGCCCTGCGGCGCTAATCTGCGCCTCTGGCCAGATAGCGTCAAGCGTTATGTATGGCTCCGCGGTCGGCTTTTGTTTGCTGTCCGAAAAGTGTCGACGGGACGCGTCGGCAGATCGTTAAAACAAAAGCCGAGCGCGTTATCCGCCGCCTGCCGACTCCCGCGACATCTCGCGGCAGCGACAATAAACAAGGCTCCGCTGCCGTGAAATATAGCCCGCGACCGAAAACGTCCCTCTAGTCACAGATCGGACGCACGCTGTTCCATCTTCGTCGCCTGTCGTTCCCAATTGCCGTCTGCAAGCGCTGATGCGGCGATCGACAGCAGGGGTGGCTCTGAGAAATGTTCCGATTGCTCTACGATCTCGTAACAAATTTGTAAAAGCGGAGGCTTGCTCTGATTTGTGGCATGACAAGCTTCATTTTTTGAATAACAAACGTTACCAAGAAGACAACACAACCAGTCATTGCCACAACCGCCCGATTTCCTCTTAAATTTTTATTGAACTTAAATCTAGTCCTGCTTTCGCCTCTTTTGTGACCGGCAGAAGAGTAACAATGTTTCTGGTTGATTCCTGAAAACATCGGAAGAGATGACTCATGGATTAAGTGCCTAGAGTCGAATTTTGTAGGAGTTGGATTCTAATGCTCGTACTGCAACGTTTTCGACTAGTGTAGGCAACTGAATTGTACAAGTTACACTTTTTTGTGCTTTATAAATCACAGGTTCATGTACTAATTGCACACGTTATCTTGGCCAGATACTGCCAGCAAAAACTTGCGAAGGCTCGCAGAGCATTGGCTATTGAACAAGCCCCACCTCCCTCTCCCAGAACAACCAGCTTGTAGGTTATAAAAGAAACGAACATGAAATGGAATAATGTGTTGCAATAGTGACACGAAAGTTGATACCGAGTCGCTCGACAGACAAAGTACAGCCTCTTCGCCCGTTTTTGTAAATACTATTAACAATCACCACGCACTCCAAACAACTCTCTGTTCACAATGGCTACTGATTGATACGTCACACAGTACTGGTACGTAGCTAAGGACGGTAACGAGCGTAAACATTCCGTAGTGGCACGGAGTCAACCTACTTTCGCCGATCAAGGGAGAGGCAAGTTAACACATTCGCGTCTGGCCACAGTCACCCTGGATGAGGCACCTAGACAGCTGATTTTAACACCTTTTTCGAAAATCATTGTTTTGTGACTGTGTATGGCCATCCGGAGTGGCCGTGCGGTTCTGGGCGCTACAGTCTGGAACCGAGCGACCGCTACGGTGGCAGGTTCGAATCCTGCCTCGGGCACGGATGTGTGTTTACTTAATACTAAGTTCTAGGCGACTGATGACCTCAGAAGTTAAGTCGCATAGTGCTCAGAGCCATTTGAACCATTTTTTTGTAACTGTGTATGCACTAAACGCACATGATGTTCCATTTGAAATGATGAAACTTGGTCTCTTTAATCTTAAAAATCTGATTAGGAAATAATAAAATTAGTAGATATAGGAAATGTTTTACTGAACCGTGTTTCTATTCTGAAGACAAACTTGTAAACGCCATTCTTACACATAATGAGTGAGATATGCTTTGAAGCATTCAGATTTACAATGAGCTACACCATAAGTTGGACACCATTAGGATGTTTCTTTTCGGCGCATTTTTCCCTTCTGTATCTTACTAACATCGGAACACACGTGGCCGGTGCGGTTTTATTATGGTACTTTTTACTACCAGGGTTGTTTAAGGAAGTTCATTTAGGCAGTACAATACTTCAAACTCTGGACTACATTACTTTCTTTTATGTATTACTTTCTTGGACAATTAAACGTACAGAGATCTAGATCAGTATCAGAATCGTCAACTTCCCCTTCTGAACTGGAATCGACGAATAGTTTCTTCTAGGGCATTGAAAACATCGCGTTACCAATGCCAAAACTACTCTGCCAGGAAAAAAATGCAACAACTCGTTTTACGAGTGCTGGAACTTTAATAGTGGCAACTATTTATTTACAGCTCGTACAAAATAGATACGTGTTTCAAAGTTTTACTGATCTTCAAAGTAGTCACCAGCAGACGAGAACAATACGGGAAGAAACAGAGGGCAGTTACATGGAAAGCGCTTTTCTGAAGTAACAGATAGTTCAGAATTCGAAAACTGCGTCCTAGGACAGTACAGCGACTTTTTATTGTGCAGTCTACATGGATGTCAGGAGGCGCAATGTTAGCTACGTATTGGAAATGCCCTGTGGCTAGGGCCTCCGGTCGGGTAGACCGTTCGCCGGGTGCAAGTCTTTCGAGTTGACGCCACTTCGGCGACTTGCGTGTCGATGGGGATGAAATGATGATGATAAGGACAACACAAAATCTCCGACACAGCCTGGAATCGAACCCGGGCCATTAGGTATGACATGACGTCGCGCTGACCACTCAGCTACCAGGGGCGGACAGCTACGAATTTATACGTATAGCACGATCAAGACTCGGGCACAGTTCGGCTAACTTCAGCAGCCCTGATCGTAGGCGGGTTCCGCTCACAGTGTGTTGAAGTGCATGATTAGTAGCTTCTGTGTGTCACTGGTTCCTGTAGATGTTCACCTGTTTTCATATCCAGTCTGGCGCCTAATTTGAACTTTGCTTACCCCCCCTCTCTCTCTCCTTCTCTCTGTCTCTGTCTCTCTCTCTCTCTCTCTCTTTCTCTCTCTCCCCTCCCTCCCTTTCTCTCCCTTGCAACATACCACCGTGAGCCTCGAGTTAATCTGCATGAATCTCGGCCTGCTGAGCGGCAGATCGTGTTGTAACCCTACAAAACTGGCATCGTCCAGCCATAACTGTGGGTTCTTTGACTGCTCTCGGCGATGGCTCATCTAACTCAACAAATGAAGTAATACACTACTGGCCATTAAAATTGCTACATCAAGAAGAAATGGAGATGATAAACTGGTATTCATTGGACAAATATATTATACTAGAACTGACATGTGATTACATTTTCACGCAATTTGGGTGCATAGATCCTGAGAAATCAGTACCCAGAACAACCACCTCTGGCCGTAATAACGGCCTTGATACGCCTGGGTGTTGAGTCAAACAGAGCTTGGATGGCGTGTACAGGTACAACTGCCCGTGCAGCTTCAACACGATACCATAGTTCATCAAGAGTAGTGACTGGCGTATTGTGACGAGCTAGTTGCTCGGCCACCATTGACCAGACGTTTTGAATTTGTGAGAGATCTGGAGAACGTGCTGGCCAGGGCAGCAGTCGAACATTTTCTGTATCCAGAAAGGCCCCTACACGACCTGCAACATGCGGTCGTGCATTATCCTGCTGAAATGTAGGGTTTCGCAGGGATCGAATGAACGGTAGAGCCACAGGTCGTAACATATCTGAAATGTAACGACCACTGTTCAAAGTGCCGTCAATGCGAACAAGAGGTGACCGAGACGTGTAACCAATGGCACCCCACACCATCACGCCGGGTGATACACCAGTATGGCGATGAGGAATACACGCTTCTAATGTACGTTCACCGCGATGTCGCCAAACACGGGTGCGACCATCATGATGCTGTAAACGGAATCTCGATTCATCCGAAAAAATGACGTTTTGCCATTCGTGCACCCAGGTTCGTCGTTGAGTACACCATCTCAGGCGCTCCTGTCAGTGATGCAGCGACAAGGGTAACCGCAGCCCTGGTCTCCGAGCTGATAGTCCATGCTGCTGCAAACTTCGTCGAACTGTTCGTGCAGATGGTTGTTGTCTTGCAAACGTCCAAATCTGTTGACTCAGGGATCGAGTCGTGGCTGCACAATACGTTACAGCCATTCGGATAAGATGCCTGTCATCTCGACTGCTAGTGATACGAGGCCGTTGGGATCCAGCACGGCGTTCCGTATTACCCTCCTGAACCCATCGATTCCATATTCTGCTAACAGTCATTGCATCTCGACCAACGCGAGCAGCAGTGTTGCGATACGATAAACAGCAATCGCGATAGGCTACAATCCGACCTTTATCAAAGTCGGAAACGTAACGGTACGCATTTCTCCTCTTTACACGAGGCATCACAATAGCGTTTCACCAGGTAATGCCGGTCAACTGCTGTTTGTGTATGAGAAATCGGGCCGGTCGGAGTGGCCGTGCGGTTCTAGGGGCTACAGTCTGGAGCCGCGTGACCGCTACGGTCGCAGGTTCGAATCCTGCCTCGGCCATGGAGGTGTGTGATGTCCTTAGGTTAGTTAGGGACTGATGACCACAGCAGTTAAGTCCCATAGTGCTCAGAGCCATTTTTTTTGAGAAATCTGTTGGAATCTTTCCTCATGTCAGCACGTTGTAGGTGTGGCCACCGGCGCCAACCTTGTGTGAATGCTCTGAAAAGCTAATTATTTGCATCTCACAGCATCTTCTTCCTGTCGGTTAAATTTCGCGTCTGTTGCACGTCATCTTCATGGTGCAGAAATTTTAATGGCCCGTAATTACGTGAATGATGAAAATATTTACTTAACTCCATAAAATGCTTCGCAACAAGTGTGCTTGAACATTTACAACTGTCACTGATTACTAAAGCATCGTTTTGTGTATGCAGTCAAAATTCTTCTCTTGAAGTACAATATTAAACATTTACAAAAAGTACATTTCCATCTCATACTTGAATAACATAATAATCCCATTCGCTGATGGTGATGCTGAGGTCTCGAACTGCGCAGAGCGCTTCCGTTCTCGGCTCTTTATGGTGATGGCGCTGCTGCGCTGAGAGAGCAGCCTCCCCCATTCGTCTCTGCGGATTGCAGTGAGACATTGATAATATCTGTGGTATCGATATGCTTGCCGACTTCAGTGGGGCGCCGCGGTCCTTGGACAGTATCACAGATGACTCCCCGAAACTCAAATGCTTAATAAAAGTTAGGTAAGGCATCTGACTAGTGAACTTAATGGAAGGGGAGGTCCAAGAATTGAATTCCAGGTACCGATATGTCCACAATGTACCGTTTACTAACTTAATGGAGGAATTTACTAATTAATAATTGAAAGTTTGGTCCAGGTAAATCCAAATATTTATTACAATTCTCAGTGTGGCCAAGTTTATGAAAGACATTACAAGATTTCTAATGGAGCACATAACGAAAGGATCAAAAAATGTGACACGTAAGTAAGTTATAATTAACGGTTCAGTTGTCAAGAATAGTTTGTAAGTAGGCTGTTTAGGTTTTTATGTTGCTAACGTCACGTAGCTCTCTGTATGAAAATCACTGGCTGTGCTTTGTGCAGTCTGTGGCTGGTTAGCATTATTGGAATATTCGCTATTGTACTGTTGGGCAGTTGGATGTGAACAGCGCATAGCGTTGCACAGTTGGAGATGAGCCGCCAGCAGTGGTGGATGTGGGGAGAGAGATGGCAGAATTTTAAGAGCGGACAATCTGGACTTGTGCCCGCCACAAAGAGTAAATTTTTAATACTGGATATCATGAACTGATATATATTTATATTATGACTTTTGAACGTTATTAGGGTAAATACATTGTTTGTTCTCTATCAAAATCATTCATTTGCTAACTACGCCTGTCAGTAGTTAGTGCCTTCAGTAGTTAGAATCTTTTATTTAGCTGGCAGTAGTGGCGCTCGCTGCATTGCAGTAGTTCGAGTAATGAGCATTTTTGAGGTAAGTGATTCATGAAAGGTAAAGGTTATTGTTAGTCGGGGCCTTTCTTTTGTAGGGATTTTTGAAAGTCTGTTTGCGTTGCGCTAAAAATTTGGTGTTGATCAGAATAATTAAAGAGAGTAATGTCTGAGTACGTTCAGTTTTGCTCAGCTGTTTGAAAATCAGATAACATAAGGGGTTTATCAGCACTGTAATTCATTAATTTTCCTAAGGGGTTGTTTCAAGTTTAACAGGGAAATAGGGTTCATGCAAATGAACTTCGTGACATGTTGGAACTCGGGCAGAACGGGATAGTGGGGCACAATGGGACTGTCCTGTGTTCTAGACTGGTAAATGCTGCACCCTACTGTAGTGACATGTAAATGAACGGTCCAGTCACATTAAGGTGACCAATGCCTATATTCGATATTAATGTGCAATAACCACTCACAGATGGCAGCATTAGTACTGGACGATATATAATGTGTGTTGGGACAGGAGAAATGCGGAAACGACCGATTTATCTGACGTCCAAAAGGGCATGATCATTGGCTTTCGGGCCACAGGTGGAAGCATTTCCGAAACAGCTATGTTTGTTCGCATGCTGCCGTGGTTAAACTACACCGTGCATGGCAAAGTGGCGCTATCCAAAACCAGCGACGAGGCAACTGTTGCGCACTACGGGCTACAGATGTCAGGGATGAATGACGGCTGCAGAGCTGTGTACGGGCGACCAGACGTGCAAGTGTTGAGCACCTGACCGTCCAGATAAAGCAATGTCTCCTCGAGGTCTGTTGAGCGAACGTTGCTGCGTATTGACTTCTGCAGCAGGCACCTGGTTCATGCGCCCATGCTGATTGCTGGAATACAAATGCGAGTACCTCAACTGGACGTCCACTGAGTGCCGACAGGTGGCTTTTCCGGAAGAATCACGTTGTATGCCCCATCGGAGGCGTGTATGGCAGGAAACACCTGAAAAGGAACACTCTGCAGCGAAACGGTCGAGGCCGGGGGGTATTCCCTGGGTGATCTCGTTATTCTGGAAGGTAAAATGGATCAACGCAAGTATGCATCTATCAGTGGAGACCACTTTCACCCCTGCCTGCAGTTGGTTTTTCCTCGGTAAGATGGCATCTGCCAGCAGGATACTGCAACGTATTACATCGGTCGTAGGTACCTTCGTGGTTCGAAGAGCACCAACATGGATTTACCGCACTCCCCTCGCCACCGAACTCTCCAAATTGAAGAATCTGTGGGACCACATCGGCAGAGCTGTTCGCATCATAGTGTCTCTCAACCGATAAACCCAGCGCACGTGGCCACGCCTCTGGAGTCGGCATGACCCCTCGACGCTGTCGGTACCTTCCAGAATTTCATTGTATCTCTTCCTGCACATCTCGCAGCAGTTCCCACTGCAAAAGGTGGTTATTCAGGCTTTTGACCCTTGGTCACATAAAGTGACTGGACAGTGTATGTCTCTAACTGGAAGGGAAGGTGCGATACTAATTTTGACTTGGTTTGGAGCGCGATTTGTAAGTGAAAGGTTGCTCCTACGCTTCCAACTCTCTCTTTATAACTTTCGGTGAATTTAAATGCAAGATAATCCGTTGATTATTAATTGTACTCGTTTATACACCACGTAATATTAAAGTGCATGTTATTTGCTATACATTAGTTACATAATATGTTTTAATCCGTCAGTTAGTACTCCCCCTAAGAGTTAACTTGGAATCCGCTCCTGAGGCGGATTGGGACGGGACAAAAAGAGATAATGTTCCATGATGTCACGTCATTTTTTAGTGTAAGTAGATTTCAAACTATATATTTCCTTCTTTCTCTCTTGTTTTTCCAAGCAGTGTTAACTTACATTAGAAAGACTAAGAAGACAGCAATTGGATACTAAATCAGTGGAAACGGCAGTTGTAGCCGTTTTATTTTCGGAAATATGAGTTTTAAAAACAACTAAGGAGTCTAACGTACCCGAATGAAAGTTGGAAAGTTCAATTCGTAAAGCTAAGAATAATCCGAACTACAAAGTTGGCAAATCAGATGGGAAATTTAAAAAGGTTTTCACTGCAGAACATAAAAGAAAAAAAAAAGAAAAAGAAAACGAGCTGGTAGCATACTTGAAATCAATCAAGAGGATACTTTTTTGTTCATTGATGTCACGTTACCGGTAAGAAATGGATTACCATACAGATTTCAGAGAGAAAATTGTCTAGCTGAACAGGTTATAGGATTTATTAAATGGCTCTGAGCACTATGGGACTTAACTTCTGAGGTCGTCAGTCCCCTAGAACTTAGATCTACTTAAACCTAACTAACCTAAGGACATCACACACATCCATGCCCGAGGCAGGATTCGAACCTGCGCCGTAGCGGTCGCGTGGTTCCAGACTGTAGCGCCTAGAACCGCTCGGCCACTCCGGCCGGCTAGGATTTATTAATATAGAGCCTAAGTTGTCTATCTGCAAGCGATAAAATACATATAGTGCGCAAGTGATAAGATTCAATAAAGTAAGTGTAACAGTAACTTGGCGTTAAGCGTTAAAAACAATTGTAAATTTTTCAAAATGTCATTGGATTATTTTCTTATTGTTAACGATTTTGTTAAAGTTTCGATTTCTCTTAGCCTAAATTTTTCATTAGCCAACTTTATGTCGTAGTTTTAAGATGATATTCATTACATTTTCAACGTTCATGCAATAATTTCACAAAAAATTGCGTTATCCCATTTCCCCCGGCGGGTGGAGTAGAAGGGAAACATGCAAGCATTTTTTTGAAAAATGTAAAAAAATAGATAACATACAGTTTTAAGTGATTTTCAAGTAAGGTAAGTTAGGTTATACTACAAGATATTTTTGGTATCTTTAAAAAGTGGTTTGTTTGACTCATTTATTTTACAGAAGCTGTTGAACATTAAGTAACACTTCCCGCCCCGAGTTCCCCAGTTCATATAATACAACATAACTGCGAAATGAAACCAGTGACTGCATAGGTGTACCGGAAAGAGAACACGAGGTATCAGGCTGTTTGCCTGCCCATCTAGTCCTGAAAAGCCAGCGGGAACTTACTGAAACACATGCAAACATCTAACTCTGTTCTGTCCTAGCCAGACGATGCCGCTAGGTATTCTCACCATTATGTGCATGTGGACGTTTAGATTGCGTGTCGCGCATGGATGTCTTGCCCCAGTCTGCTCTGCAAGCAAACTCCACCTCTCTACTTCAAAGTCTGGCGTCCAAGAGCCATCTGCTAACGGCGTTGAGTTCTACCTCTAGAGAGAAAGGATGCTACTTGAATGAGTTCTTTCAGGAGAATGGTACTACTGGACTGAAATCTCCCATGTGAGTGGCACAAGAGTGAGCATAGGACTTCTGTGCTTGTTTTGCTCAGAGTCTCCTTCGAAAAAACATCGCCCACAAATGAACAGAAACTTCTCTTGGCGCTACCTGATAGCGTAATTTTTTACATTGTTAAATTCTCCCACTACAGTATGGACAAAAATCGTCCTTCGACCCTACCAACCCCACTTTCTCATTCTTGTACCACTCTCAGAATTAATTACAGGGAAGTGCACTTATGTCAGAGCCTCGTGCCTACAACTACAAATCCACTGTCTCCTCTCGAAAATGATTTTGGAAGACAGTCAGTGACCTCCATTTCTTAGCTGTCTTTTTCCGAACACCGAAGTCACAGCTTTGTTACGCATTAAGATTACGGGAACGAGAGAGTAAAAGATAATCACGCACCGAACTGCGTCCGTTGTCCTCGTAACATTGTCAGATGCGCTAGGTACGACGCAACAACGCCTAACAGGGACCTAATGGAGCTGTTACGGTACTGAAACAAATCCATTAAGCAAATTAAGGAGGCTAGAGACTGATGACCACTTGTAATAAACGCCCCGTAGCAGAGCCTCTCCTCAGTTCAGTGTAAATACCCCGACCACCTAGTTTAAAAGCAGTCGATCAATAGAATCGATAGCGTTCATGTCAACTGCACTCGATTCTGTTCTTATTGTGTTGCAACTTCTTGTGTCTTGTCTCAGTATTGTCACACTGCCTGGCATAATGACACCAGTTCCGCGGCCGAGATAATCAACGCCAGAGTCCAGGACTTCAGCTGCCACTAATGGTTCGTCCATGGCTCCACCACCACTGTTTCAGTTCAAGGCATGAGCTGCTCTGATACTTCGTACGGGCCAGAGGACCTACCTAACCAGCAGGCCAGGATCTGTGTACATCACTACATCAGGCTTCACAGGATCCTCCACTTCGTTTCATTTCGTGGGACAATGCAGGTAGTGACTAGAGAGGAACATAGCACTCTCAGGCGGCGTGTGAACCAATTACACACGCAAAGGTCATGCCATGTTTGCAGCGATCTGCCACACGGGAAGCGCCTGCGGATCGGCAGCAGGCAACCCGTCAGACGGTGATTCGCCGACCGATGCTTCAGGTGACACAACTACCTGCCGTAGATTTGAGTCTGCTGTTGACAACAGTTTCCACTATGGCCTAGCTTTCTCTCACTCTCTTTGATTTCTGCAAACTCGCCAGCCAATGTGGAATGCTCTGTGCGGGAAATGCACAGGCAGAAGTGACAAATTGTAGAACGTCCGTTATGCGGCAGGTCAGTTGCCACCGGATTTCTTTTTAGCGCATTCGCCGTGTCCACGAGCAGTGCTTCAGTTTCCAAATTTCTCAGCAGAAGACCGTTTTTTTTGACAACGCAGTGGCAGGAGGGCAATACGTTTCCATATTGCAGTACCTGTTTTCGGAGCGGCCAGGAACGCCTCCACCCTCTGTGTGGTCTATTAAGTTACCGTCTAGGGTCCCCTTGGGAGCAGCTCCTTGTTTTCTGTTAGCACTGGCCGTTCTCGGCATCGGCTTGTAACTGAAAAATTCATGCACTGATTCTCTATTACCAGATAGAAAAGAGGTTAATAAAGATGGCTTGACCTGTACAATCACTATCATAATCCTCATCATTTGGCTAGAAAAAACAGTGAGTTGATTGGTCTATACAATACTTCAGTTGGTTTCACATATGATTTATATAAAAAAAGTGATAAATAACAGGCTGGGAATGGCTTGATGCCTTTCACTCTGTCTATTGCTCTCTCTCTCTCTCTGGTGTGAGTGCGCACACACATGCGTGCATACGCGCACCCTCTTGTATGTATGTTACGAGGGTGAGTCAAATGAAAACCTTAAATATTTTTTAAAATATTATTTATTGTGCAGAAGTGGTACAAAGCTGTATGACTTTTCAACATAATCTCCCCCACGCTCAATGCAAGTCCTCCCGCGCTTACAAAGTGCATAAATTCCGTTAGATAAAATTCTTTTGGTAGTCTGCGCAGCCACTCATGCACCGCGTGGCGTACCTCTTCATCAGAACGGAACTTCTTTCCTCCCATTGCGTCTTTGAGTGGTGCAAACATATGGAAATCACTTGGGGCAAGGTCTGGTGAGTATGGTGGATGAGGAAGACACTCAAAACGCAGGTCTGTGATTGTTGCAACTGTTGTACGGGCAGTGTGGAACCTTGCATTGTCATGTCGCAAAAGGACACCTGCTGACAGTAATCCACGTCGCTTTGATTTGATTGCAGGAGATGTGTGTATGGTGCACCGGTGACAGTGGTCCCTCCAGGCATGTAATGCTCCAAAATGACGCCTTTTTCGTCCCAAAAGAGAGCCAGCATAACCTTCCCATCTGATCTGTTCAAAACTTCTTTGGTTTTGCTGATGAAGAATGGCGCCATTCCTTGCTCGCTCTCTTCGTTTCCGGTTGGTGGAAGTGAACCCAGGTTTCGTCCCCAGTAACGATTCTTGCAAGGAAGCCACCACCTTCTCGTTCAAAGCACCGAAGATGTTCTTCACATGCATCAACACGTCGTTCTCTCATTTCAGGAGTCAGTTGCCGTGGCACCCATCTTGCAGACACTTTGTGAAACTGGAGCACGTCATGCACAATATGGTATGCTGAACCCACGACTAATCTGTAAACATGCTGCAGTATCATTCAGTGTCACTCGGCGATTTTCCTTCACTATGGCTTCAACTGCTGCAATGTTCTGTGGAGTCACAACTCGTTGTGCCTGACCTGGACGAGGAGCATCTTCCACTGAAGTCACACCATTTGCGAACTTCCTACCCCATTCGTAGACTTGCTGCTGTGAAAAACATGCATCACCGTACTGAACCTCCATTCGTCCATGAATTTCAATAGTTTCACACCTTCGCTACGCAAAAATTGAATAACAGAACGCTGTTCTTCCCTGGTGCAAGTCGCAAGTGGGGCGGCCATCTTTATACTGATACTGCGACGGTATGTGTGCATCTGCACTATGCTGCCACCTACAGGCCATTCCGCACGCTGTTTGTAGAACGCTTACCAACTTGCAGGATACCGGAGCGAAATTTCGATTTGTTATTACAAATTTATGGGTTTCATTTGACTCACTCTCGTATGTATGTATGTGTGTGTGTGTGTGTGTGTGTGTGTGTGTGTAGGAGGTGGACCTGAATTCACATAATTTAATCTGCAAACATGGCTGCTATTAGGTTTTCAAAACCAGAAGGTGATGATCTAATAAATACGCCGCGCAACGAAAGAGCTATGCAAATTTGTCACAAATTGATATTCATACACCTACCTACGGTAAATGCAAAATTGTAAGCTTGGATGGCCGATGGACGAATGTTTGACACTGGAGTGCAATTTCATCGTGCAAAAGGCAAAGATACTAAACAGGGGACACAGGTAACAGGTCGCAAAGTCTTTGCAAATCTCGTTCCGTGAACTCAGACAGTAGCTCTGCTTCGCAGACAGGTGCGTGAACAAAATGTGCAGACATCGGTGTTTGAGGGAGTTGTTCGAGTCAAAGAAGCTGGTTGCAGTAATCAGCGAATCGCTCGATATCTGAATATGGGCGATGTTACTATTCGGCGATGTTGGCAGGAATGGGTGAATCATGACCCAATACAGTGTCAAAAAGGAAGTGGTCGACCTAGAGAAACAACAAAACATGAGTACCGTGCAATCATCAGAGAGGCGCTATTCGACGATGTTGGGAGGAATGGGCGAATTCTGGCCGAACACAGTGTCAAGAATGAAGTGGACGACCTAGAGAAATAACAGAA